>NC_034411.1:62306695-62583901 GCF_002078875.1 Numida meleagris
CCAGTATATCATCATCCAAATTCCTCAGTTTTAGGAGGAAATGAAGATTTCTTTCATATATTTTTTGCTAGCTATAGTCAGGCAAAAGAAAGCTAAAGTTGAGTGAATGAAAATAAAATTGATCTAGAAGCGATCTGCTTGTCCAGCTTTGGTTGGTTTAAGGTAGAATAAATACAACTATAATGGTCTTGAATGACTATATGGACAAATTTTTTGACCCATGTTTCTCTCCATGAAATTGATAATTTAGTCTGGCTGAGATTAGCCAAACCTTAGGCTTCTGAGAATGCAAGGACAGTGTTCTTCATGAGGAGGATTTTGCATTGTTTGTGCCTTCTTAGGTTTCATTTATACATGCAAAAGTTCTTAGCTAGGATACCTTGGTGCTGGAACAAATAGTTTGTTTTTCTTATTGGTGTTGGGATTGTTTAGGAGAGACCATTGATATAATCTTGATCTGAGTGATACCAGCATTTGGAGTATGGAGGTGAGCTCTGGCTTCTTTGCAAGTTCCTCTGCCCTTACCACCCTGTGACTCTTACTGAAATGAACCACACAATAGCTTAAGCAATGTAACCTAGCTCTGACAATGCTATACAGTTAGGTTGTATCTCCACTTGTTCAGGAAATTCATAATTGTAGATGCGCTTCACTATTTGGTAAAGAAAGATACGTCTGACAAATGAGTAAAAAACTCAGTACCACTCAGTACCTGCTTCAGTAGCCTGGAGAACTGTACAATAATTTACAAATAAACTCTTTTTTTTTTTTTTTTGGTGGACATATCACAGCATCAAGATTAGTGCTCTTATTATCTCTTATACATAACAGTCTTATTTATTTTTTTGTGTGTGCTTGTGCATTAAACAAAATACATAGCAATGAAGTAAGTGTAGAAAATAACCTTACCTTCAGATTTTCTGTTCTCTTTAGTTAACTTTTAATTAGAATTCATGTTACAGAATTAATGGAATAATTTATCCTTTTAAAATGTGTAACAGAATGAAGCACCATGCAGTTTCTGTCCCTGGTTAACAAATGATGCCCACAGCAGCATAAGATGAATATTAGTTGGATAGTTTAATACACTGCTAAAGAGGCTTACAAGCTACTGTGAGGAGTAGAAAATACAAGAATAGAAGCTTATCTGTAACTTAATATAACACATGTGGGAATAATACTTAGCATTTCTGTCAGGCTTTCCATGTGAGAATTTTGAAGCACTTTGCAATACAAGTGATGAATTAATCCTCGGAATAGTTCTTAATGTTTTTATTTTCCATTAGTTTCTTTTTTATATGCAGAACTTGGATTTTTTGTTTTTAATTTTTTTTTTTTTTTTTGTGGGCAGTAAATTATTTGTGGGATTCTGAAACGCAGGAGTTTGCTCATACGTACTTTTAATACAGAATGATATAAAACATTTCATGATACAGTGTGCATTTTAAATATTAACAGAGAATCCTGCAAATTGGTTTGGCTAGCCTTGCTGTATTGACATCATCACATCTCTGGGTATTTCCACCCACAGACTGCTGTGTGTCCTATGCTGTGGATGGTGGTTTCAGAAGTACTTGTGAGACTGAGTGGTTAAGTATTTCTGAGTTCTCAGTCCTTCATTGCCATGACAAGGCAAATGAAGACATGGCTTAAACTGCAAGCACCTAAATGTTCCTGAAATCTCTAACCACTTCTTGTTGGAAAACGGTAACTGGGGGTTCTTGTCACCATCCCATTAGCTAATACAGCAGCCTCCTTTGGGGTTTACTTGGCTGGGGGCAAATTCTATCACAAAGTTCTCACAGGAGCTCCGTCTGAATATGCTTCTGAGTGTGCATGTCATCCACCTGCTAAGGAGGAAAGGTCCCTCTTGGGCAATGACTGTTAAATGCACAGTGAGAGCATGTAGCTTGCATTTAACATCGAGGAAGTGGCACTAGAAAATGAGGTTATAAATGCTAGAAATCTGTCAAGCTCCTGATTTGCAATAATCTTCCTGCTGACAGGTAAGAAGTGGCAATATAAGTATATGAAATTTCATAGTGGCAGGATTTATTTTACATGTCTTGAAGTAGAAAAACAAAATTCTGTTGCCAGTAGAGCAAGGGAGTATGTTGTCATTTGTCTTGTTTTGTCAGATTCAGGGAAAGATGTAAACAGTGCCCAGTGAGATGAACTTTCTTTGGATATTTGAGATTTTTTTGTAACTTTTGTTTCTGGAAGAAGAGATAGTAACTAGAAAATGAAGAGTTTAGAATAAAAATATTTTGGTTAAAAGTGCTAATTTTTAATCTCAAATCAAACTCTAAAGATGATTCTACTTAAAGAAAATAGGACCTGAATATAAACTGATTTGTTGATTTCTCTACCTAGTTTTCTCTTGATCTTCAATCAAAAAGCTGAAATTTTACTTAACAACAACAACAACAACAAAACAAAACAAAAAAAGACACAGACATGTATAACTCATTAGTTATATCTATATGTCTACTCTGATAAGATTAAATACATGTAATTAGCAAAGAAGTAATGACAGCAGAGCACACTACATCTTTGCCTAGAAATCTGATCTGGAACAAGACTAAGCAGAGTAAAAATTTGTAATTACAGATATGAGTTACTTTAAAATCTTTTTTTTGTGTGTGTTTGTTTTTTGAGGAAATTCAAGGCAGTTATTATTAACTGATGCACTTCCAGGTGGAAAAGACATTGGAACATATTACAGTTACCTGCAGAGCTGCAAGAAAAGATTGAAATGAAGAGTTTGAAGTACTATCAGAGTAATAATAGTGAATGATGACAAAAGTTAAAATGGATATGCTCTGAAACAAGAGAAACTTCCAAATGATTTCGCAATACAATTTCTAATCCTAGAAAAAGTGTTATGTATTGAGATATACAAAACAATGCTGTTGCTTGTTGTTTTCAAAATGTAGGTTATTCAAGACAAGGTCAATAAACTCAGCAAATAGCCTGTATTTCTTTAGAGGTCTAAAAGTATGCTAAACACCATCACAAAGATGGTGAAGCATGGACGTAGGACTTGCACTGACTTCCAAGAAGACAAGTAGTGTTGCCAAAGATTACTCACTATGATAAACAGTGAATTCCATAAAAGCGTATGAAAAAGAGCTCATATATGCAGCATGATTTTATGATAACTGATCGTGAGTCGGCTTAAGGACTTCATACAATTTTTCACAGAGAAATCCTGATTGGTGACCTTGTAATACCTTCAAAGGTACTGTTATGCTTACTAATAACAATTTTTGGAATGCTTGTGAAGTTTTTCAGCTGTATTGCAATTTGTCTACTGCTTGAGCACTGTGAGAACGGTTGAAAATTGGTCTTTTTGTGAGCCTCGTTTAGGTACAGTAGATTAACAATAGTGGATATGAAAAGAAAGTAAGGCTTCCCAAAACTTGAGGTTTTGCCACTGTTTAATGTAATATTGTCTTCACGCACTGGGGATACCACGCGAGATTTGCACGGCTGCCTGGGGAGGAGAGAACAGGAAAAACAGACGTGAGAAAGCTGATGGTTGAGGTAAAAATGACTTATTAGGGGAAGGAAAGGAGGTGGACTGGGGATGAGAGACGCAAAAGTCACTTGTTACTACCCACAAGCAGACCTGAGTGGTCTTAGGTGCTGTGGAGTCTTGCTTCAGCCAGTCTAGGTCAGCTATCTCAGCTGCGTCCCTGCCCATCCCCAGCCTACTTGTGACAGGCAGGGGGAAAAAAAGAGAAAGCCTTGATGCTATGCAATCACAGCTCTGCAATAGACAAAACACTGCTGCGCTATCAGCATTATTTTAGCCACAAATTCAAAACAGCACCGCACAGGATGCTATGAGGCATGTTAATGCCAGACCTAATACAGACATCAACCATGGGAGTTGACTTGTACAGGAGGGAAGTTTAAGTGGAACATGTGTAGCCATTTCTTACTAATTCTAGGGACTTCCTTCGTTTCCCTTACTGATGCTGTGAAAGAATTAAGAAGCTTTAGTTGCAGCAACAGGAAGGAGAAAAGCTTCATGGAAACTAGACTGAATGAACATATATCTCTGCTTAGGAACAACTTAAAAGGTGAGGAAAAAAAAAAGCCACGCAAAAAGTTCAGTGTAGACTGAAGATTTTTTTAATCTAACAACAAAGGTTTAATAGACAAGGAAGATATTATATATTTTTAAAGGCTTTTCCTGTTATGGTTTCTCAAGGGTCTTATTTTGTTGGACGTCCAGTAACATTTTAGTTTTCTGCTTCCCTCTCTTGGGAAGTCTTGGCATGGTTTAAATGACTCTGTTGAAGGTCAGCATGGTACTATTTCATGTCATGAGAATGTTTTTTTCTTTAATATTGCAGTTCTAAAAGGTGCTTGAATTATTTTCCTGGCATCCTCTCTGACATCTCCATAGCTTGCATCTTAACTGCTGAAAATAGATCTTACTACGTTCTTACTTTCATTCCACCTAGTAATGCAGTAGTTTGCATCTAAATACCATTACTGTGCTGATTCTGCATTACTCATTTTCTAGCAGTGTTTTATCCCTGAACTCTTGGGTACTCCTGTTTGAATAGAACTCTATTTTGCACATTTCAAGTGGCTTATGTGTCCATCTTAGACATTATGTTAGAGTGTTTTGGAAGATGGCAGTACCTAAAATAAAAACAAATGAGAATTCATGATCAATGATCATCATCCTTTGGCCAGCATTCCAGCTGTTATAAAGATCTTTTTTTCTGCTTCAGGAGAACAAACCTGTTTGGTTTTTATTTGTTTGTGCTGTTTTGTGTTTTTATGGGTGGTTTTTTTTTTTTTAGTTAATTATGTTCTTTTGATTGAGAAGAATTGTAAAATTATCTTTCTTTAGCTCTAAAGGAGGTGTTTTGGGGAAAAAAAAACAAACACAGATCCTTTCATGAATAGTGTCATACTTTCACTTTTTTTCTTCCAAATCTTTGCTGATACTAATTATAATAGTGTAATAGCACACTTAGGTATTCTCCAACAGATATGGGGTGAGAGTTCAATATTTTCTAACTTTCTAGGTAAAAATCCTTGCATCATTTTGTTCTGATGATGTAAAAGCAGCCAGCTTACTAGTGAGAGGGATGCTACATAGCCAAGCACTCAGCCCCAGCTTCTGCTTCTGAATGGCCTATGGTAAAGCTCAGAAAGGGATCTTGCTAATGTAGACTTGGGGTTTCTCAGTGAGCTGTCAGGCTTGTCTAGATTTTTAGGTTCAATGAACATATCTTAGCAAAGCTAGAAGAACTGAGGAAAATACATCCATGCAAATGTAATTCTGCCTACTGACATCCTGGAGGAATAATAAGGAATTATTTGAAAGCACTCAAGCGAAATAATTTTATTAGTTACACTGTAGGGAAGTTTGAGAGTATCTGGAATCATTTGGCCAAGATAAGTGATGTTCTTCATCATTAGGAACTTCTTGTTACATAGATGTTCTTAGTAAAGGTGAAATTAATATAAAATTTCAAGTGCTCAACAGCACTTATTCAAGGAGTCAGAAGAAGGGCCTTGATGAATGTAAAAGAAACCAACAGTAACAACAAAAAAAAGTCTGGAGATGCTGCTTTGGGGACGTCTCTTGCAAACAGAAGAGTGAAGACTGCAAAGATAGTTGAATTTCTCCAAACAACTGTTAAAATTTATTTCTAAGCTTCCAGTGCTACAAGTCTGACCTAAGCAAAGGCTTAGTTATCTTTTGCTTGAATCTATGTAAATCTACTCAGTACTTTAGAACTTTTTCATTCTTATGTAGAAAATAAAGCTATTAACAGGTAGGAGATTCTTGTTCATAGGAATCTTGATTCCTACAGGGTGAAAAGTATATAAAGCTCTTCTGATGTACTGAATTCTAGAAATTGAGACCTGTTGCTAAGTTAGAAGCACAAACTGTGACTCTGTGGTCCTGCAGAGCTGGGGGGGGGGGGTTGTTTTTAAGACTTCTGTGTATCTGTTCACTATTTGCACAGTAACACTGAGTCCTAGTAACTTTTTGCTACACGGGCACACACTTGTGTCTGGTTGCTAGTGGTTATATTTGTGTCTAGTATACTGAGTAGTTAACTTCTGCAAATCGGGAGGAGTTTCAAAAATAGGAGGAGTCTTACATTAAAATCTAATGATAACTATTAGAAGGTAGGGTCTACTGTGTGCGTTAGCTTCTTATCTTACTATCTATAGTTGGACTGGGTGATCTTAGTAGTCTTTTCTAACCTTTATGATTTTATGGTTGACCAACAAAAAATGGCTTCTGTAAAGAGCACGCATTTGCATTTACAATGCAATATGATAAAAATGTAAATCAGTTGGAAAAGCTAAAGGCAACTGATGGAACATCTTGTAGTGTCATGCACTTTGTGACTGTTTTGGCTGAACTGTGTTTGGAGCTGTTCCTGTCTTTCCTGCTTGGTTACTCTGATACTCTTGGCAATGGGACAGAACAACAATTATTCTCAAAACAAGAATTTGCAAAAGATTCTGTTCCCTGAACTGATTTGGTGTGGGGATGGGTAAGAGCCATTTCTTCTGCAAAAAAAGGAACTGGAATGTGCTAGTACTAAAATGAGGGAAAAGGAGAAAGATTGTGGCAATATTGACTTGTGAAGTCTTTATTTTCTTACAGTTAGAATTCTTCAGGCACTTTCAGATCATTTAATTACAAATTCAATATAAATAAATATACCCTTCCTCATGTTGTTCCTAGATTAAACAAACTAAAAGAATTCCAATGTGACTTTATGAGAAAATAAACTTTGACAAAGCATAGAAAATGTAAGGTTCAGGGCAGATCAGGATTTAGCTTGCTGAAATCTTTGAAAATTTGTTTTCTAAAATCTAAAGTTGAGCTTGCAGGACTTACACGTGACTGCAGAGCAAGATAAATCTTTCTTGTATAACATGTAAAATTACTGGAAGACTTAACTGGTAAATTAGAAAATAGCCGTATGCCTCCCTTTTGCTGGGAGCTGGGACTGCCACACAGACGTAAAGCCTGTGACTTGGCTGCCTGTTTCCAGGTCTGTGCTGGGACAAAATGCCTGGTCCAGAGGGAAGCTGAGTGAGGGACTTGGCTCCTGCCAGCTGGTGCATCCCTGCTGCCTGCAGACATTCCCACACAGCGTCTTTCTGCCTTCCAGCTGAGATCTGACACCAGGCTCACTTTCTGGTTGAAAATGCTTATATAGTAAATGTATTCTCCAGTTTTTGCATTTGTGAACTTGACCCTGAAAATGCTCTACGGTAAATTAGCATTCCTGAATTCTCCTGCAGGATAGATGCACTTTTATGCTTCCATAAATAGCAAAGAATAAATTTTTTCCCACAGGCACAGCAGTACTCTAGAAAATCTGTTGTCATTTATTGTAGTCTGGCCTAATGTAGGTTTTTAATTGACATGATTTCTCTATGTAATTTGAGCAAAGGAAAAAGGAAGGAAGAAAGTTGAGGTTTACTATTATCAGCGTGTCCTAAGGCTGTTGCTTTTAAATGTAGGATTATAATTGTTATTTAACAGAATTATCCTTGGCATGCATGGCCTCAGGAAGAGGTCTGAAAGCAAGGGCAGAGCAGTGCTGTCAGCTGACAGCCTGAAGCAGTATCTTTGAAAAGGTCTGAAACCATCACTTCTTGTCTGGAAGATGACCTCTGTCTTTTCTAGCTCAGTTCTGCTTTGTGGAAGTGGGGAGGAGAGGCTACACAGTGGCAAAGTCTCTGCTGCTCTTAAATAAATTCAGGTTGCTGATGTGACCCTTGAAGAAGACTCTTCCTGAGGAGGGCTTAAAGGTGATGCTGGCCAGAAGAGATGCTGGACCTGCTGGAGCAACAGGACAGCTCCTGGCTTCAGACCCCAGCCACCCTCTAGCTTTGGGCTAGGTCTTGGTTGATTATGGTAGCAGAGAATGAGAAGTGCCCTGGAGTGGTTCTGCTGCCAGTTTCTGACATGAATGCTCTCTGCTTTCATTGCAGAACTCTGTGCTGAATTCCCTTAAGGAGTTTTCCAAAGTAGTATTTATTTGTGGTGCAACTCTATATGGCAAACACATCTTTATAGTCATGCCTAGTTGTAAAAGTTGTTGGTTTTTGTACAAAATGGCATATCAGAGTAGCTACGGAGGCATTCAGTAGCATTTATTGTCATTGAAGATTATATCATTATAACCTCAAGGCCTTTCCTAGATGTCTTGCTTGCCCCATTCTAGCTTCATTCTTCTTGCTAGCTGTGTTAAGTTTGAATCAGCTAGTTTTATGCAAGAATGTGTCTGTCAGACTGAAAATTCCTGTGAATTGCTCTTAGTTTTGACCATAACAATTTCTCCTCTAGGATAAACAACAACAACAAAATATTTCCATCAGTTTAAGAGATGTGTTAAGGGAAAGAAAATCATATTTGAATTAATTTATAACATGAATTCACTTATTAAATATTATTTTTTATTATAAGCATGCAAATATCAATTATAGGTGGATCTTATAGTAACTACACCACTAGCATCCAGAGAATAGTGCTATAGTGTAAAATATTTCATAGTTCTAATGCATAGAACGTGAATCTAATGAAGCATTGAATTAAATATGTTTAATATTGAGAATATTCTCAAGTCAATATTTGCTGTGGCTTCTTGCAAAATCAACATTATAATCCTGCTTTTGTTTCCCTACAGATGATGAAATATGCCTGGGATAATTATAAGCGTTATGCATGGGGATTAAATGAACTGAAGCCCATATCTAAGCAAGGACATTCAAGCAATTTATTTGGTGAGTAGAGTGTATTTTTGTGCTTAGTGACGTTAGCATAAAACAGTAAATCAGCTGAAAAGATTATAGGTGATAAACACGTGTTCTTTCTAGCTTTTGTGATGTAGTATGGTGTTTCTTGCTTATGTTATGTAAAGAAGTTAACTGTTAATGAAGGTGATGTTATGACTTATAGATTCTCTTTTGAATGAGAATAAATGAAGTATATGTCATTGCTGTATGATAAAGAAGTAGTTCTGTTGCATTAAATACTGCACTGCCTTAAAACTTTTCATGTAAAGTGGAACTCATTGACACTAGAGTCTGTAAGGATGAAGCAAAAAATATAAGGTGGGACAGGTTCAAGAAAAATTTTGTACAAGAAACCAGTGTTATTACTAGATACTCTACAGCCATGAAGGTAGTTGAAGCTGTTTGTGGTTCTCAGGAGTTTATTCCTAACACTTGAAGAAATTTGTTAATCTGTATCAGTCATGCTCCTTTAGCTGGCTGTTTTTCTTTCGTGAATATAACCATTGTTTGGACCTCTAAACGTTACACAAGAGATGTTTAAATAACACCCAAGCTGTTATCAGTTTAGAACAGATATGGGTCTGAAAAGCTCCAGCAGGAAAAGCACACTGCAGAAATCTAGTGTAATGAGGCAAGACTTTTTACTGTACAAGTGGGACAGAGTTTTGGATAAACAGCAACTGAAGGGCAACAGCACTCTGTGAAAGTGTGAGAAAGCAGTCCTACAAATTATCATCTTCGGTTTTGTGAAAAAATGATCAGTTATTCTGTTTGACAGCAATCTTTGTATTCAAATAAATTCTGTTTTCCAAACAGAAAGCTGAAAAATTAACTAATTTCTATAGCTGAGAAAAAGTCAATATATTATATTGATTTTAACTGGAACTTATTTTGTCGATTGCGTGGAAAAGATAGCTTCAAGTGGGAACAGTTCCTAAAACAGCTTAAATAGAGCACTTATCAAATTCTCAACTATATTTGGAAGTTGCTAAGAGACAGCAGTTGTGATTATGAAAATAATTGTGAAAATACAGCATCTACACTGATATTGCTGCACTCCTTGTCTGCCCAAGATGACATCCAAAAAAGTTACTAGATAATCATTACACAGTTAACTATTGGAATTTAAATATTAACTGCTTGCTTGAAACCAAAGCAGTTTGGGCTTCTGTTTTCATGGGCACAACTAATTTTTTTTATTGTCTTCTACTTTCAGATCACAGATAGTTTTACAGTTTAATATCAGATATCAGTAACTGTCTAATGCAATCCTGTTTGCTTTGTTTTCTAGGAGGAAAACAAAATGGTACATAATGTCTTGAAAATTAAAACATTTAGGCTAGTTTAATTGGCATCAGAAGCAGTATAAAATTTCAAGTGATTTGAGTTAATAATGGTACATCATGGATTTTCAGGAGAAGCTATATGTATATTGACTTGTGAAATTCTTAAGCAGAGGTGCTGCAGAGACTGCACAAGAGTAGCTCTTTAAGGCACTTTTTTAGTGTGTAACAGGAAAGTGTTGGATTTGAAAATAAAATTACATTTAGAAGAATAAGAGCCAGAGTTAGTCTAATTACAGATCTCTTCCTCATCATGGTTTTCTAGAATAAGAACTCACTACTGAGGAAATTTCCTTAAGAAAACCTTTACTCTTACTGATACTGCTGGCAAATCAAAATAAGTATTCGTTCTCTTTCTGATGAATTGCTTTATGAAATACTGAAGAGCAGCATATCTACAAGTCATTCAGACTCATAAACTACCCTTTCCTGGGTCTGTATTCTCCCTTTGGTTTTCTTTTTTTCCAGAAACAAATCCTTGTTTCTCTAGTGTTGTCTTCAAATCACTAAATTTGGTCTGTATCTTCTTGTATGAATTCCACCAAGGGCTTTTTCCTTTTTGTAAAGGAATAAAAGGAATAAGTGCCTCACTGTGGGTATCAGCAGGTTTCAGTACTGTGGTTCACTGGTGCTTAATGTTGTATAGGCTACAAACAGCATCGTTCTGACACAGAATGGGAAAGATTTCTGTTTTCAAATGATGTTGCTTCTAAGCTTTTGGAGATATAATGGAATGATGAGACATTTTGTAGATAATCATGGCTGTTGTCTCGAGGACTCTGAAACTTAAAAATAACACGAGTATTTAACAACCAAAATTGCACATAGATGTGTCTGTTAGTCAATACTATCATGAATTTGGCAACTTGCTTAATGCAATGTGATACTATTGTTAGGCTAGAAGGAAGAGGAATATTGCCAGTGGGATTGTGACAGGAGAAAGCTGGGTAGAAGCCCAGATAGTTCTGACCTCCAGGTCAGATCTTGATCCTGCTGCTATTCTGTGAGCAGCATAAGTGAGGAATGGAGGGTGTATTCAATAAGCTTGAGGAAGTCGTCAGACTGGAAGATGTTCATGTTATGAGCACAACTCACTTCCTCTCACATGTGCATACTCAACTTATATTTTAAGGAAAGGCTTAAACATATATTGAGCTGAAATATTTCTATTTCAAGATAAAGCCAAAGCCTCATACTTGCCTCTGACCACTGAAAGTCTTTTTGGTGTATCCATGTAATGTTTTGTTTTCTTTTTAATTGCCACTTCAGCATGTTATCTTGGCAAGTAACTAACGTTATTGCAGGTTTTTTTAATTGTTTACACCAACGATAAAGGATTCAGTTAAAATAACAATAAAGCAGAACTAAACTGACAGAAGTTGTTGTCTCGGTAGTATTCTTAATAGTTTAATTCCATGAAATTAAGTGTACAACTGCTTCTAGACTAATCAAGTAATTCAGAATAATTGAATGAATTTTGTGCATGTCTTCTACACTGATATGATGTTTGCTATGTGTAGTAATGGTTCTTTATAAATTGTAATTGTTCATTGGTAGAAAGTAACCCCTGTGAAAATGTTCAGTTTATTAAAAAACAACCAAATAAAATACCGAAGAAAGAGTGGCAAAGTCACAATTGAATGATGAGCTGTTCTTCACCAAGCATTCTCTACTAATATTAATTAACTAGTGAGCACTGCTGGTAGAGAGCTTTCTCTAGAAAAACTCAAGTTTCTGCACTTGAGCATTACTAAACAGCTTTTATATTTATCTGTAACTGTATTTCTTGTTCAGTATTCCAAATCCTAACTTGTGGTCATAGCATAATTAGTCTCTGCCAGTGAAAAGGGACCTCTTCTGGAGGAGTAAGAGGAAGCTAATAAGCACTCAAACACTTTATTATCCTTAGAACTCAATTTTGTAGCTTTCAGAGTATTGAGGTTTCTGAAGATTTTTAAAGTCTCCCAATACTCACATTCAAAAATCTCTTCCAGTGAATACCAAGCTATATATTTGAACTGATAATTTATTAATATTGTTCAAGAAATTTAATTTTACATTATTCAAATAATAGCTGAATTTAAATTGAAAAGCATCCAGCATTTCCCATCTTCACTCATAATCTTGCTCATCTTCACTGTTGCTGCTGAAGTCCCTGAAATAATGGATTTCAGTATGCAGTCTTAATTTTAGAAGTGAGCCTGACATCCGTCTCAAATAAATTAATAGAAACTTGTTTAAAGAATAACATCATCAGATATGTGGATGAATGTCTCAGCCTGTCTGTAAAAGGAGGTCATGCTTCACAGCTACGGTTTTTTTGAAGATGGTCAATATGAAGGCAAGAAAGTTTATTACCATTTCAGATTTCCAAAAGCCTTTTTTGGGGCTGTTAATGGCCTCTTGACATGCTCTTCCAGTAATGCTGTGGCCATGCTCTCAAGTTACTTACTGCAGCCCTGGAAAAATCAAGTGAACAGAGTGACAGTTTGGCAGGGATAACAGGTTACCCAAGGCACTTAATGCAATGGGAAACTGCAAGCAATTCTGTGAACCCAGAGGGATTCCCTGAGAGATGATAATTGCACTTTAGAATAGCAAATGGAATATAGTACACCTAGATTTGAACAGATACATAAGTGGCATGGGAGATATGAATCTACTTAAGCTCAAAATAAGTAGTAAAAATTGGAAATTTTTTGGTTTAATATATGGAGGTCCATATAAAGTGACATAGATGGAGTGAATGAGGATTCGTTTCTTATAGGGAACACTATCCTTTGTGTAGGGTTGAAATACCAAATCAGGAGGTGACGTTCAAAACAAGCAAAAGTAGAGGGTTCATTATGAAATGTGTAGCTGAGCTACATGAGTGCCAGAAGCATGGTGGATGCCAATGACTTCCATAGAAAATAGATGAGATAATGGAGGAAAAATTCCAAGGGCAATTAAATAGACACCAGAGCTGGCTCTAGAATGCGCAAACCTACAAAATACTGGAGATTAGAAGAGCATTCTAGAAATATTACTGCATTGTTTCACATTGAGTACATGAGAAGCCAGTTTTGTTTAAAATATATATATATACATATGTAGGCTTTTACTCCCCACTCTTGCCAGCTGATAACAAGGACTGAAATTGGAAGTGTTGCTGAGGGATTGCCAGTATTTGAGTAAGTTTCATTTGGCATGTTACATCTTAATAATCATGCCCAACCTTTATATGTCCTTTACTTAAAGGACATCACTTCTTAAAAATCTTAGCTTTCAAAATAGTGCTCCAGGAAACCTACAGATCTAGTCAAAATGTTAATTTTGTCAAATCTATATGCATTTTTTAAAATATATTGAGAATAATGTAATTTACATTTTATTACGTACATAAGGTGATGAAACAAATTCGCCTCAGTGGCTGTGAAAACAATTACAGATCAGAAAGATCAAGATGGGACAATGTATAAAATTTTCTTTTTCTTTTCCACAGTAGTACAAAGTAGCCATAAAAACAGTTCTGATAGTAATAGAAGAAAATTATTTTTGAATGTGTGCATTTCTGAAGTGGTGCCCTTTACTTGTATGTGCTGAATTTCTATCATGTTAGAAAAAAAAATATATATATAAATATCACATACTAATTTTCATATTTAAACTCAGAAAAACAAAAATGACATTTTTCTGGAAGAAAAAACAATGTTCTCATCTTCTACGCAAATACAAGAACAAGAAGTTCTAGTTCTGATGCTTATTGGTTAGTGATTTATTACAGGTGAAGAAACAGATGTATAGAATGACATGAGGTCACTTCATAGTTCATTCCATTCCTTCCTGTTTTGCTGTATGCTTTTCCTCAGTTTTCTTCCATTCCAAGTATGATACTGAGTCAGAAGAAGAAAAGCAGTTAATTTCAAGAAGGATAAGGGGAAAAGAATATTTTTTCCTAACTTCCATTCTTTCATAGGAAATGCAGTAAGACAGATTTCTGTAACTGCTCCATGTAGTGTTTTCTTTGACATGCCTGCAAATTACAAATCTTTATCTGATTCACATATATGCATGCAAATATGTATGTGTGTGTGTATATGTATCCAAATATATTTGGTGGCAAGGAATGTGGATGTTTTGGAGAATGAAAGCTTGATATACAAGGGCTGGAAGGAAAGTTGTAAACAAGTTATTAAATGCACCAATATGCATTGATTCTGGCAACCTGACTATATACTATATCAGACTCTCCTGGCAAAAAAAAAAAGCCTTGTCTAATAGCCTGAGACAGTCAAATAAAAGTTTCTCAGCCTACACTCCAAACAGCTTGGCCATGAGCTGGTTGAGTTTCTTAAACCATATGGCCACATACGCTCTGTCACTGAGCTGTTCTAATAAGCTTTTCATCCAAGGACAGCAGTTCTCCCTGCACTATCTCTCTGGAAACTCGTATGAAGTTATTCATCCTGTGACCACGTTTTTTTTTTAATTCTTCTCTGCTCACCTACTGCGGAGGCACTACTCCATTCTCTAATGTAATCCAGTTTTCTTATTTGTGTATACATAGCTTTGTTGGATATTAGAAAGGATATTGTTAAATTGACTTATTGCATACTACACAGGGACAATCAAAACTGCTCTGTTTATCCAGCTATTACAAAATTCTAGATAATCAATCATCTTGAGTCATCATCCACAACAGCAGTAGTCTCTTTCAGATTCTTCCAGATTCTTGTTAAAGATATCACCTTGTTAAACTTGAAAGGATGTTCTTTAGATGCTGCTAGATAGTCCATGTTAAGTTACATGTTGACTGATTTCTTTTGCTTTCTTTTCAGTTAAGGACATTGTAGGCTACTTTACATATTCTCTATTAGTCACTTAAATGGAAGAAGTGATGCTGTTAGTATAGGGGAGAGATAAATGCAGAAGCAAGTTTAACAAAGGAAGTCAGATTGTGGTTGTTTCACCCTGATGGACAGGTGAACACCTCATCTGCTCTCTAATCTCCCTCCTCAAGGGAAGAGAAAATGCAATGGAAAATGGCTCAGGGATTGAGATAAGGACAGGGAGTTTCTTCACCACTTACAATCATGAGCAAAACAGACTCAGCATGGAGAGATTAATACAATTTATTGCCTATTACTAACAAACAAGAAATGAGAAACTAAAAGCAAGCTAAAACCACCTGCTCTCCTCCTCCCATCCATCGTCTTCTACATCTTTCCCCTGTGAGTGATGCAGGGGAATGGGGCCTGTGGTCAATCCATAACTCTGTGTCTCTGCCACTCCTTCACAGTCACTCTCTACCCCTGCTTCTTGTGGGATCACTCCCAGGTGATGCTGAGCTTCCTGAACTGATCCTGTGTGGGCTTCCCATGGGCTGCAGCTCTTCAGGCACTGCTCCGACACAGCTCTGCACCACAGGCCCCATTCTCCAGGAACGGCACCAGCATGGGTCCCCATAGGCATCAGTTCCCCCAGCCCTCCTCCACCATGAGCCCCTCTCTGTAGGCTGCAACTCTGGCCCAGGCCTGCTCCAACAGGGGCTTTCCGTGGGCTGTGGCCTCATTCAGGCCACATTTACTGCTGCACCATGGGATCCTCCATGGCTGCACATGGTGATCTGCTCCGTGTGGTGCCCATGGGCTGCAGGGGGATAGCCTGCTCCACCACGGGCCTCTCCTGGGCTGCAGGGAACTTCAGCTCCACACCTGGAGCTCCTCCTGCGCTGAACTGGATGGCTGTAGGGCAGTTTTGCTCTCATCTTCTTGCTCTTCTCTCTCAGCTGCTGTTATGCAGCAGCATTTCCCTTTCTTCATTCTGTTCTCACAGAGGCACAAGCGTCGCTCATAGCTCAGCTCTGGCGGCGATGGGTCCCTTTTGGAGCTGGCTGTGATCTGATGTGGGGCAGTGCTGGGCTCTGCTCATGGAGGTCACCTCTGCTTCTATCCTGATACCAAAACCTTGCCACATAAACCCATAGCTAGCATGTATGAGTACTTGGAGTTTTTGGTGGAGACTATGTTTCACTTTGGTAGGCTTGCGCACCTGGTTATCATTTTTATTATCAATTATTTACTTCAAGCTTACATTTTATGAAATTCAGTCCATTTTCTGTACCCTGAGTATACAATTTCTTGTATTATCTCCTGAATAAATGCATAATTACTTCAGGTGTATGCATTTAATTTGAGTATTACTTGTGATAGCTTCTTCAAGCCTAGGTCAGCTGTGAAACTCTAACTTGGAGATTGCAGCTTTGCCAGCACTTTTTGTAAATAGATGTTAATCAAATTTATAGCTGTTCTTTAAGCATATAACAGGACAATTTTCCTGCCCAAATATTATGTCTTATGAAAAGGAGCATGTATTTTAAATGCCTAGCAATAATCTTTGTCTATTGTGGACTTTGACTTCTATGTAATTTATTGGGAATATTGTATAGAAGCTAACAAGACTGATAACTCTATTTGATAATTTATCTGATGTGCTCTGAGAAGCATAGCATATATTACCTTGTGAAATATTTGGTTTTATTCCATAATAAGAAATGATCATTTAACTTTATTATCTTTTTTTTTTCCCTCCCCTTGTTTGTCTGACTGGTTATAGATGAACAGCTACAGCATTTCCTTAATGCTCTTAAGTTTGGATTATCCTGTTGGCTAACTTAGCATAAACTACAGTTGTTTACAAGTCATAACTGGCTTCTAAGTTGGTGCTCAAATATCACCCTCTGTATTCTTTTATCTTTTCTCAAGAACGTTGAAGGTAACTGAAAAAAAATTGATTATTTTAATCTCATTGTCTTCTGGAACCTTCAGAATAATGGATAAGGTTTTTTCAAACAAAATAAGATATACTAGAGATTCTCCTATTCTCTCTGCTCAGCAGGGATATGTTTCTACTCAAAGTAGGCCACATTCTGGTTCTGTGTAAGTCAGAGCCAGGAAAAAGCAAGATGTGTGCAACTCCAAGGGCAAGTTCTCAGTAAGGTTGAATTCTCCTCTTCTAAGTAGTGAGTTGCAACTCAAGCACTAGTCCTTAAAATTGAAAGCTTGACTGTTTGGGGATGGTGTTAGCTGTTCTACAAACAGATTACCACAAAAAAAAAAAGTCATTACGTTGAGCCTATCAAAATCCACTTAACCAAATCAAGTTAGAGATGGTATTTCTTATAGGTAGAGCTCAGTTGAAAAATTCACTATGAACTACTTTTTTGTGTGTGTGGAGTCACTAAATACATATAGTCTTTACAGTAAGATTCTTGAGCATGTTCTCCAGCAGTTCTCTGTATTCATTCTTGTATTGCCATGAGCTCAGTAAAAGTATATGTTACTTGGACATGTTTAAGGGGATGCTTTTCCTGTAGTATTAGAGAAGGGCAGCCAAGCTCCAAGTAAGCTCTGGGAAGACAGTATTCACTTGTTACCAGAGCATGCTGCAGTTTTATTACTGCAATATCTGGGAGAAAACATAGATGACTTTCTTTACAGTAGGAAAGGGACTTTCCTGAAACAATGATAGATGGTATAAGCAATCAGTAACTGCTAAAATAGATAAAGTGTCTAGTTTTACTACATGTATGAAGTAACTTATAATAATCACAGAATCGTAGAATATCTTAGGTTAGAAGGGACTGTACAGATCATCTAGTTCCAACCGCCCTTGCCATAGGCAGGGTTGCTAATTACTTGATCAGGCTGCCCTGAACAAGTGTTATCTAGTATTGTATTTTTAGGAGGATGAAAATGGGAAGTTAATTCCTATCTGCAATGTCAAATTGAGAAAGCGATGTCAGTCCTCTTACATGGAGGCCTCCAACAATTCCTCCATTTCATGAGGAAGGAGAATACTACAAGGATGGTGAACACAAAAGAGTTCACTGGAATGATTAATTTCTAAGTCAAATATGAATAATTCAATCTGGATGTGTGGCAAAAGTTTACAAAACTGAGTTTTCTTTTTTCTCAAGCATCTCAGGATTATATTTAAATTCTGTGAAGTTCTTTGCAGCTACTCTCTTGTTATTTACCAAGGGATATCTATTCCTGATTGAGTAATCAATTATCCACCTGAGTCATTAGCTTTGCTGGGGAAAGAGGGATTAAATCTAATGACTTCCTCTGGTTTTGCAGTCTAAATTATTTTGCAGTTCTAAATGTTTACTTCTGTGTCTAGGGTCTTCTCTAAAGATTATCTTAACAGTAGTTTGCATTAATTATGAAGACTGTTGGAGCCAGCTTCATAAATTCCGAATTGAATAAATTGGCCCAAACCGAATTTTGTACAGTCTTCAGTAAATAGGAATCAAAACTCTTTCTAGACTAAATGCTGTTTTGAGAAGGTTGTCATAAATTTCAAGGAAACATGGGAATGTCATTTGGATGGCTTCATTTTCTCTGCCACCCTCCACAACGGTCTTTAGTACAGGATCATGAACATTTATTTAATCCATGTCAAAGTGAATATATGGGTGACATTTCATTTTGTACTCTTACTTGAAAACTAGCAAACTGACTCTTATCCTTCCCTGCAAAAGAGGTAGAAGGGCACTACTTGCACAAATGCACAAAACTTTCTCTAAAACCCTTCATCCAGCAATCTCTTCTGAGCTGTGAAATTCAGATGTACGTACGATTGCCTTTGCTCCCCATAATGGTGTTTTGTGCAGGCTACGCGATGATGCATAACATCAGTGAAATTTTTTCTTTGGAGAGGATACTTGTGAAAGGGCTAGCCTTACTGAAATGTGATCACTGCTTTTCTGCTTCTTAAAGCTGTATGTGTGTTACTGAGTATAGAATACAGAACAAACAAAAAACAGTTATTTTTTTCAGAATGAGTCATTTCTCAATGAGATTTTTCAGTGAATGGTTTTATCAGTGTTTAAGAAATTCAAAACGGCAGCTGAAAATGCAGTGCATTAGAACCAGTCTTTGAAACAACCTTAGTGAAGAACTACTTAAATATTGTGATGTTGTGTAGTGACATAGAAATCAAATTTAAGGCTGTGAGTTACTAGTTGCCCATTTGAATGCCTATATATCTTATTATTTTTAATTTGATTAATTAAAACTGGATTTTGAAATTAGAATTAATGTGAATTAATTATATTTAACTGAAAATCTTTCTGTTGGAAAGTAAATAACTGAATTTATTTATTTCAGGTAACATTCAAGGAGCAACAATAGTGGATGCCCTTGACACACTGTACATCATGGAAATGAAAGAGGAATTCAAGGAAGCCAAGGAGTGGGTTGAAAAAAATTTAGATTTCAATGTGGTAAGTAGTGTTAATGACTAATACTTAATGGCCTGTTTGGTAGGCAAGGACCAACTGAGGACTGGATTCTAATGTTGCAAGCATGATACAAGGATATAGCATTTACATTATCGATAGATACAATGTGGCAAAAAGCAGGAATGTATTGAACTTACTGTGCTACTTAGTGGCAGTTTTTCAGTTTGAGAGATTTATGTAGATAGGAGACAACCACCTGAACTGAAGCAAGGAAAAGGTAATAAGGATATCATTCTAAAATAAGCAACAAACTTTTCAGCCTTTTTGGATAGAATCATCAGGACTTCAATGCAAACATTATTTTTTTTTTTAGTTATGCAAAAACTTTATAATTTCTTTTTCTGAAATCTTTCATAAGTTAGACTTGCATTTAGAGAAGGCTACACGCTGCATATAATCTTTTAGATTCCTTTGAGTATTCTAGTAAAGCTCAATCCCATGATTTATACTGAACTCAGCTCAAACTGCTTTAGCCACATGAGGCACTAGGTCATTAAACCTGCATGTACAAATCATCCTATTAACTGGTAAGTATGCACTTGAGAGTTCATTTGTAAAGCTTTTATTCTTGAAGTGTTCTTGCACAGAACAGCTAGAACAACTATAAAACTTTGGTTAAATTGAGAAGGTCTGGACTTGGTCCTTTTCTTTTTTTTTCTCTTTTGTGAGCATGAGTATGTAATATAATTGTTGGGTACAGAGAAGTAATGGAGTAGCTCCACTGCTCCGAGTAATCCCAGTGAAGTATAATAAAGCATTGTAGGCACAGTGCACTGAGCTCTGTAAACCTCTTGCAGTTAAGGTGCATCATGGTGGAAACACTTTCTGCAAACAAAATACTCTTTCTAAAATGTAAAAGTCATGTTTAATTAGGTTCTCTTACATACTTGAGAAATAATTATCAATTTAAGAAAGAGGAGTTAATGAGTGGATATTATATAGTTTATATAAGCAGCAATTTAGCGTGCATTTATGTTTATGTTAATAATATAAATACAGAATATTAAACTGTGCTTCTGAGTAGCATCTGATGTCTGAACAGCACACTAACTATATCCTGAGCATAAGACTTCTTCTGTAGAAATTTTTGTGATGTAAAATTTTGTCTTACTAGCTTAGCATTAGGAAGCTTAAAAATGTAAGAACAAAATATCATAGAAAATAGCAAGCTTTTATTTAAAGGAAAAACTGAGCTCTGCTTGGAGGAATGTTATAAAACCTGTAAAGTGATTTACCCTAATAACATTAAAATATTTATTTTTACATAAGTCTTGCTATCTTTTCTGTTGCAAACTTCTTCTTATAGATGCTGCTGCCTACCATTTCAGCTCCTCCTGTTAATCTAAGCATTACTGAGTAAAAAGAAGTCAAAGCTATAAGATTTGTCAAAATGTCTGTAATTTTGTATTATATTAGTTAGTAGTGTAGTAATCCAACAGATTTACCAAAATAATTTACTGATAATAATGATATGCATCAATAACTGTATCTGAAATAACTGTCCCGAGTTCAACGGCTCACATAGCTGTTTTCATAACACTTCGTAGTCATACACAGCTGAATTAATTTTCCCAAATTAGAATGAGGAAATTAAAATGAATAACAACATCAACTTTAGTAATTTGTTATTACTTTCAACTATAATATTGGTCACATAAACTATTTGTTTAATGACTTATTTGTCTGAAGCTACTTGTTTAGTTTTCCATTTTAAGTTCCAGTTTCAAATGCTATTTTTATCTCCTTCTTACAGTAAAAAGCTGGAAATTACTTAATGCAAAGTACATGGGCCCTCTTTTTTATTTAAGTATTTAAAGCCAAAGCATAGCCATGTTTCAGGCATTATGAAAAGTTTTCTCCTTTACTATTTTGTATATTGTTACTTCTTTGTGTTTCATAAGCCCTTTTCCTATGAAATTGATTTGGGTTTTTAATAACTGACACATAGACTTACCCTTAAATGCCATTTATTACAAGTATTATAAAACATGTTTTTTTTAATGTTTCTGGTCATTTCCTAGGCAATGACCTACTTAATTTGCTTTTAAGGAAGCACATTTGACCTTTATTTATACAAATAGGATTAGATTTTCTATACATTAAATCTTGGAACTGCTTGTTCTAAATCTTTAGTTTCTATGAGATTTTCTTAACAAAAATTGCTGAGTGTAATCTGTGGAAAAATCTTTTGTGTTTGTAGTCTAGTGTAATGCAACTGGATAATGTAAGCTATCTTCTCTAAAAATTAATAATACTTCAGATACTCGGTGTACGTCTTGAACTGTTTGGCTAGCAATATATCATTCTCATCATGTGGTCATAAAAGTTTCCAAATTTCACTTCATAATGTAGCCACTAGTTTATCTGCATAAAAGGATTTATATAATAAAGATGTCATAATGGGAAATGTCATCATTACTTCGCATTAGATTTCAGTTCCTCCATTCAATGAATTTTCTGTCTTCTCTGCTTCCTTTCTTGAGAAAGGTAGACAAGTTTCAATCTAGGAAGAAAATTCTGGATAAGTAAATGCCACTCTTCTTGGTAAACTTGTGAGTGGACTTGTTTGGAAGCGCCCTTGTTTTGAAGTACAATGATCTTAGGCTGTTTTCATTATAACTGGAGCTGCTAGCCCTTTGTTTTTGAAACTGAGGTATCCACAATGCAGTGCTCAGTATCTATTCACATAAATGCTGAAACTCCTTGTGTTTGATACCTTGCAGAAGTTTCAGTCATTTTAGTGGATTTTTTCAGTCCTCTTTAGGAATTAATTTGCATGCTTTTGTTCTGCTGATATTTTAAGAGATGTGGATGTACTCAGACCTTTGGAAATATTTGACATTTAGCAGTGGATAAATCCATGGCCTTTGCATCATATGGGTGCACTCTGTTTTCTGTTAAATAGCTTCATGTGTGTGGGGGTGTATCTTTGATCTTCAGTTAATAAAGCTGAGGATATGCTCTGACCTCAGCACATGCTACAGCTGAGGAAAAAAGAGGCTGTATTTTACAGGACCACTAGGGAACTTGACTGTTTCCTGTCTATAACTACACACTTCTGTGCACTTCTCTGTTTTTATTTTTCCCTATTTGCTTTAGAGCATGCAAACACACAAAGCATTCATAGCTTTCTGAAAGAGTTTCTCTACCACCACCCAACTTCTACTTCACACCAGGGAGGAAAGGCCATCAGACTGCAGTGCAAGGAGATGAACCAAAATGAGCTCAGCTTTCGGAAGACAGATTGCAAGAGAAGTCTCAATAAAATGTTTGAAGGATTCAGGAGCTAGTAAGTAGTGGTGGAGAAGCTCAGCCATTTGGCACAACAGTGGAGGTCTAGGAGTTGTTAAGGACTAGAATGATGGCACTTCGCTTCTGTACCTGAACACTCAATCTTTTTTAGGATGAGAGGCTAGCATATCTGTCTTCCTGTTCCGAGTGTGGTGGGATCTGCAGGCTGTGGTGAGGCAGAGGAAGGGGCAGGAGTAGCATGGGGAAGGCTCAGACCTGGAGGCTTGCTTTTGTTCCTCCTCTCTGTTATGATAGAAAGATGGAAGAGATCTGTAACTAACTGGATGCAGAATATGACATTAGTCTGAAGTTTTGGGGAAGGGAGGGTAGCTCAGCTTACACAATTAAATTAAGCACTCTCTAGCCATGCTGAACTGCTTTCCCTTATTCCTGGGAATGGTCCTTGACCTATACTATGTCCTCAGTCATGCCTGGGCTGGAACAACAGGGACCAAAATCTGACAAGAAAGTGCTAACAATGAAATGCTATGTTGGATAGTGCTTGGATTCATGCCTTGACCTGCTTAGCATTCTAAAGTGGGTGAAATCAGGCAGGACCAGAACAGAGATAAGGTGTTGAGCAGAAAGCAATGAGCTTGTTGGGCAAGGAGAAAAATTGTTTCATGTACTAGAAAATTTCTCAAATCTGAATTTGAATCCTGACTGAAATAACTTCCTTGCTGTTTTTCAGAGGACTTTGTTTTGTTTGCCTCATCTCTCTCTATTTTGGCCAAAGTGGAGGATGGCAGGAAGTTATGATTGCTACTCAGACGGAAATGGTAGAGGTCTATGCAGTATATCTAACTATGTGGATATAATTTAGTTGACTCTAATTAACATTTTGTGTGAGCACTGAGTCATTGTGCATTATCTATCTCATCAAAGATACCTTTCCTTGTTAACTGCGCAGGATGCATCTCCTTATAAAAGAGCTGATGCTGTGCTGTGGGAAAAGAATTAAGAGCTTTTCATTCTTTACTGTTTAAGGTGGGTACAAAATGAGTTGGGGAACTGCTTAAAGAGAAGGAAATGATTAAGATGGCAAGGATAAGTTAAGGCTTCTGTCCTGCCAGCAGTCTTAAGCAAAGCTTTTTACAGAGGTCAGTCACTATCTGATCTTATAAACCATCTTGAAGCTTGAAGGCTTTGCTTATAGTACGTCTATTTTTGGCAACTAGAAAAATATGTAAGAAGTACAGAAACTTGAAATTACATACACTTCTGCTGCCATGTACACAATAACATGTCCCTTTTCCAAGATTCCAGAATACCAAATATTACTTACATTTAATTAATAATGCTTTGTGCATTTATGTTTAGTTCAGATGTCTGTAGCATGGAAGTCAGTAACCAGACAAACTTTTAGAATGCAAATTTTTTATTTCAAACTTCAGCATTTACAAATTTTAAGCCTACTGTGCTGAAACTGTTGGTATTATTTCTCTAATTATTTTTAACAGTCTATAACCTGAAGTTCTCTTTTAGAGAAAAATGGATTTTTTGCACTTCATTCTTTTTTTTTTCCCCTTTCTCTTTAAATTGGAAAATCAGAAAGATTTCTAATACAAGATAGCTTTCCTACTTAAAAACGAACAAACATGTGTGGGACATGTGAGTAAATGGACTTCAAGTTTAATAGGTCAGTGAGGAAACTTAAGAAAGGCAGCAGTTGAAAATGGTTTGTGGGACTATTTGTTCACTAGTTTACCAAGTAGCTTATTAGTACACTCCAAATACTAGACTTCAAAGTGACTTGATTTTGTTTTGATTGTGAGATATTGTTTTGATAGGCTAAAAGGAGATCTTGGCAAATGTATTATTAAATGTAGCTCCTTTTCTGCTAGTATTCATAATGCTGCACCTGTTTAAGGTCTTAGATTGCTGTGTGGGTACACCGGAAGCCTAAACGTGCTGTGTAGTAACAAGGCTTTGATACTTGCAATTAAGGTTGCTAAAATTGCTTCCCTTGTGAATGGGAACTGAGTGCAAACTGCCACCAAATTTCATTTGTGGACTATGAATTAAACTTTCTTCCTACAGTTGCAAGTAACTGAATTATTGTTAAATTACAGCAGATTAAAGTGAACTGTTACAGTACTCTTCATGTCTTTTTTTTACTTTCTGGACTGCTTGAAAATGCCAAGTTTTGTTGTTGTTCCCAAACTTTGTATTTAAGTGCAGGAATATTATTACTCAATAGTAATCTTTAACTACAAGTACAAATCATTTCACTTGAAATGTGGTCCCTTTGAGTCTATTTTTTTAGTCTAGAATTAAGTACATTATTCAGTGTTGCTCAGTGTAGGGTCCCTGGAGTTGTATTGCACAGCTTGTTAACCTGCAGAATACAGGCTGTTTGTGATGGTACTGTGAGGAGTGTGTGTGTGTAACTAACTGTTCCTTGTACATAGGAACAATATATGGAAATGCAGATGAGGTGACCAAAATTTTATTACACTCTTGATGAATCAGGAACAGGAGAACTGAATGAAAAAAAGTTTGGGAATTAATCTGTCTATTGACAAAGACTGAAATAAATTGTTGGTAGAATTGAAGCCTTATTTGGATCTTTACGAAAAACAAGAAAGTGAGTTCTTTAACAAATATAATTGATTTGCCCTGGTTACTGGAAATATATTCATCCACATAACAGGCACACAGTATTTTTTCTAATTGAATTGTGAGTGGCAGAGTAACTGCCAGTGCCAATGAGTGCCAGGTGGAAGCTGACGCTAGATAAATAAAATTGTACTTCAATTGTTGTGTTATAAGTGAGGTTTACTTCCCATGAGAAAACATAGATGAAAATTATCTTTGCTTTGATCTATAACTTTGTGGAGAGGTGGATTTTCAGAAGATAGGTATGCTATGGAAATGGTCCAGAGGATGAGAATACTGATCTTTAGGAATCTGGAGCAGTTGTGTAAGGGAAAGCTTCAGGAGAGCCCAGCTGACAAGAAGCATTTTTTATATGCATAGTGCTTTCAACATTAAACTCAAAAACAGCTGGTTGAATCTTCAGCAGTATACCAGCTGTAGACTTAACCTTCCAGTTGACCAAAGTGATGGAAATGGGGTAGTGAGGTGCAGCTGAGATCAGGTTGGTCTGTCACAATTTGCAAGTAAAATGGAAATGCAGAGTAACACGAGCTAACTAATGTAGCAATTGGGATTTTTTTTATCTTTTTTTTCTGTTTGGTAATTTTTGCTGTTTTTTGAAGCTTCCTGAGGTACAGTCAGCTTCCCTTTCTTTAAAATGAGTTAGTTTAATAGTCTAATAAGCTTGTTAGTTAAGCCTGACTGGTACTGCAGCTTCTTGTGGTATTTCTGAGTAATGAGCTACGGTTTCTTCTCTTGCTTAAAAAACTTATTTCAGCGTTTCTCCTTATCAAGACGAAACATGGTATGGTCAGTTGTTTTGTTCTTTGATTATGGAGACTTGTTTATTTACTTAGATGAGAGATAGCATAGCTAGGCTAGAGGGACATGGTGCTAGTGGGGACCCTCAACCTGCTGCCCTGAGATGTGCTGACAACAGTGCAGCACACTTGAAATCTTACAACAAGGCATGTAGGAGAAGGCAACAGAAACTGGTGATAAGATAAAAGAGAAAAGTGTATTACCATAAGGATAGTGAAGCACTGGAACAGGTTGCCTAGAGGGGTGGTGGATGCACCATCCTTGGCAACACTCAAGGTCAGGCTGGACACAGCTCTGAGCTGCCTAACTGTAGGTGTCCCTGTTCATTGCAGGGGAGTTGGACTAAATGGTCTTTAAAGATCCTTTCCAACTCAAACAATTATATGATTCCATGATTCTATTTGCCTGAGTTTGAGCACAAGCATTCTCCACCACATGGAAATAGGTTTGGTTTGATTTTAGCCAGCAATATAAAGGATGTTACATCTCATTTTCAATAAATATTGTTGTCTTTAGAATGTAATCAAGAAAAACAGATGAAATTCTATGAAGTTGTCATCTTTTGCTCTTGTACCACTTAATGGATACATACAGTTACTTATAGTGTTTTTCTCTAAATATGGTAAGCTGTAGTTACAGTTTCCTTGAATTTCAGATAGCACTTAAGACTATCCCATTTATGATCAGGAGATCAAATAGTGAATGATCAAATATTTATCAAATGTAAAATGGAAGACCAAATTACTCTAATACTTCAATTAACATAA
The DNA here is from genome assembly GCF_002078875.1 of Numida meleagris. Classification (NCBI taxonomy): domain Eukaryota; kingdom Metazoa; phylum Chordata; class Aves; order Galliformes; family Numididae; genus Numida; species Numida meleagris. The sequence goes on from NC_034411.1 coordinate 62,333,608, forward strand.
AAGTCTTGGAAATAAAACAAAAATACACTGTTCCTAGTATCATAGAATCATAGAATGGCTTCAGTTGGAAGGGACCCCAAGGATCATCAAGTTCCAACCCCCCTGCCACAGGCAGGGCCACCAACCTCCTGATCTGGATCCAGACCAGGTTGACCAGGGCCCCATCCAACCTGGTCTTGTATACCTCCAGGGACAGAGCATCTACAGCCTCTCTGGGCAGCCTGTTCCAGCACCTCACCACTCTTTCTGTAAAGAACTTCCCTCTTGACATCCAGTGTAAACCTTCCTTCACTGAGTTTAAAACCATTTCCCCTTGCCCTATCACTGTCTGCCCTTGTAAAAAGCTGATTCCCCTCCTGTTTATAATTCCTTTTTAAATACTGGAAGGCTGCAATGAGGTCTCCTCACAGCCTTCTCTTCTCCAGGCTGAACAAGCCCAGCTCCCTCAGCCTGTCTTCGTAGGGGAGGTGCTCCAGCCCTCTGATCCTCTTTGTGGCCCTCCTCTGGGCCCTCTCCAACAGCTCTGCAGCTTTCCTGTATTGGAGGCCTCGGACCTGGATGCAGTACTCCAGATGGGGTCTCACAAGGGCAGAGCAGAGAGGGACAATCACCTCCCTGTCTCTACTGGCCACCCCTTTTCTGATGGAGTCCAGGATACCATTGGCCTTCTGAGCTGCAAGACCACACTGCTGGCTCATGTTCAGTTTTTCATCCAGCAGGACCCCCGGGTCCTTCTCCTCAGGGGTACTCTTAAGGAGTTCTTCTCCCAGTCTGTATACGCGTCTGGGATTACTCCAACCCAAGTGCAAAACCTTGCACTTCACCATGTTGAACCTCATTAGATTCACACAGGCCCATCCTTCAAGTTTGTCAAGGTCTCTCTGGATGGCATCCCTTCCTTCTACCATGTCAACCGCACTGCTCAGCTTCGTGTCATCAGAAAACTTGCTGAGGGTGCACTTGAGCCTATCATCAATGTCATTGATAATGATATTGAAAAGTACCAGTCCCAAGACAGACCCCTGGGGGACACCACTCATCACCGGCCTCCACCTGCAGATATTGCCTTTCACCACAACCCTCTGTCTATGGCCTCCCAACCAACTCCTTATCCACCAAATAGCCCACCCCTCAAATCCATATCTCTCCAATTTAGAGGTAAGGATGTGGTAGGAGACCATGTCAAAGACCTTGCATAAGACCAGGCAGATGACATCAGTCGCCTTCTCTTTGTCCACTGATGTCATATGCATATCACTCTCCCAGGCATCTACATATTTTCAGAATACTCTGTAAAAGGAGAGCAGCTAGAGCAAGATGAATCTGCATGGTAACAGTGAGAGATGAGCAGACATGCCCTAAGGTATTTCAGATATTGTCTTACACAATACATGATTGTGTAATCTGAATTAGGATACTCATGAAGAGGCTGTGAAATTAGAAGTTATATCCATCCAGTTGGTCAGAGCCAACTTACACACCTATGAACATGGAAAAGGAACATCATAGTCATTTTAAAATAAGTAAGTCCAGTCACTGCTCCTTACAGAAGTCCCGTTAGATATAACAGAATTAATTGAAACATTTCTCATACCTGCTATGCAATGATACAAGGAAGGTTTGAAAGAGAAGTCTAAATTTGAAATTAAAATAACTCCTAGTTTCTTCAGATGGTGGATAAAAGTAAAAATCTTGGGAGATGAAGATGTTTTTTTCTTATATATTATAATACTGTTAAGCTGTTTACTATTTACTTGTGTACCGCTGGATCTGAAAGCAAAATAAAAAATAGCATTCATTATTTGGGATTTGACTTCTGAGTAGAAATATACAGACTTATTTGTGCATACTGTATGTGGATTATGATTAAAAATATGAAAAGAGGGTGATGATTAGGGTTGTTGCATTTTAAACGTGTAAAAAAAATAAAAAAGATTGACAATGTTGATATAGTGGTAAAATTTTCAGACAAGTTTACTTTTCTCAATAGACTACTTTTTCACATGAGCTTTCCATTTACTGATGAATGTTTTTTTTTTAAATATCAAATTGCATAACCCCTATTTTGCAAATTACTGTAATCTCCGATTTTCAAGAATATTACTAGCCTGCTATAATGAGTTTAAGAGTAACTACCTTATGAAGTGTACAGCTTTCAAATTTTCCATTAATGAAATGCCTGTCCACTTCATTCATCATGTCAGCTTCAGTGTCTTGTGTAAAGATTTTAGATGAGGATTTTGAACAAAGGGTCAAGGATGTGTGCAAGTGAAGAATTGGAAAACTGCTAACATTACAAGAATGATTAGTTTCAAGAAATGTCTTGTAAGATCAACACTTCAGCAAGCATGCAGGATTACAGAGCAGTTAATCTTTGAGATTCAGTAGTAATATCTTTATTCACATTTCTGTGTCACGGGAGGTTCAAGCTGGATATTAGGAAAAGTTTCTCCACAGAGAGGGTGGTTGGGCACTGACACAGACCCCCCAGGGCATTGGTCATGGCCCCAAGCTGTCAGAATTCAAGAAGCATCTGGACAATGATCTCAGATACAGAGCTTGAATTTTAGGTGATCCTGTGTAGAGCTGAGACTTGGACTGGATCCATGTGGATCCCTTCCAATTTAGGTTATACTAGAGTACTTCAAAGTGTTCTTTTCATCTATATCTGAATTCTAGAAGCAAATGTCAGTGCATATACACTAACCTTTTCTTAACAGGCTTTTGCATTCCTTGAAAGATCACAAGGATTGTGACTTAAATGGCCTCACTGAATCCAGAAAGGTAGAATGTAAGGTTCTGGAGACAAAATGCCCAGCTCATATATCACTCAATTTATCTGGATCAAATCAAACGGTAATTTCATTCCGTTCTTGTAGGAAACACAACTATCTGAGATATCTGATGAACTCATTCTCTTGTCTTATACCTGCCTCTTTACAACTTCAACTTCCTCACATCAAAGAAAAGTTTTTGGCCTTTGCAGAAGCTCAGAACTATAGCGGAAAGAATCTTAATTTCTGAAGCAGCCTCTCAAGCAAAACACAAATTGTAGGAGTTTCTTGAAAGGATGTATAAGGCTAGCTCAAGTTCCAAGGAAGAGCTGTCCCTTCCATGCCTTTAGTCATCATTTATTTTGAACAGCCTTTTTTTTAAGTCAGACCAGTTCTCTACAAGCTATTTTCTGTGGTGGATTTCATTAACTTAAACATCCTTAGTTATGTTCTTACATAGGTAGCTGGCTTAGTAGCTGAACAGCTGTACTAGTTAGTTCAGATTTCTGGAGCATTAAAATATTTTTGTATTTATATCCTCAAGTTAACCACATGCTTAGATATAATTAAAAAAAAGTGCATAGAAATTTTGCACTAGTTAAAGCTGAAATGAATGCTTGTTTACAAGTATTTCATTCTACATCTTGCTGGATTCACTGACACTAAGAATGAACACTTGAAAGCAGAAATCTCAGATTAATTTTTGAACTAGAAATTAAGAAGTCCTATTTAATTTCCTTTGTAGTTTTTTTTCAGAAAGAATGTGAGTAGACAAGTTTTGGGAGAGGAGTAAATGAGGAGAATCTGCAGAACTTTAGTACCTTTAAGATAGACAAAGTAGGAAAACAAAAGTTTATGTTCTGACCAGTCTTATACACTAGCAAAACCTTCTCACTTGGCAGTCTCAACGTGTGATGCCAGTTGTGAGCTTTCTATAGGCAGAGCTGTGTGACTTTGATGATTCGAATTTCATTTGTGTGTATAAAAAAATAAACATACACGTGTGTGTATACACACACAACATGAATTATATATTAAAGTGTTTCTATGAATTAAATTATATTCTCAATTTTTAGAGGAAGAGCTGCACAGTCAATTTTAAAGGAGAAATTGTACACTTAACAATAAGTGGACAAGCATTGTAGCAAGTCAGTGAGTGTTTTTTGAAGTCTGTACTTCTACAACTAGTGAGACACCGAACAACTCTTTGTAATGTGCTTAGGTACCTTTACTTAAACAGAGCGCCCTACATACTGAAAACTGAAGGAATATTTCTAACAAGTAACTTAGTGCTGTTTTCATCTGATAAGGTAGTTTGCTAGAACTTCAAATCCATAGAAAATAGGGGGAAAGTTCTTCTCTCCTTTTCAGATTGACATCTGAACCTTTAAAATGGAGAAAAGTACAATAACTAGATGAATGAGAAAAAAACTTACAAGCAGGAAGAAAATACTGCAGCTCCTCTATGCACTGATTTCTATTGAATATACCTATAGGGTTGTCAACGGTTTACGGGCGTTTGGCCCGGTTCCGTGACAAAGGGGACAGGGGACCCACGGGCCCACGCCCCGGGAAAAGGGGAAAAGGGTAAGGAGATGGCCCTGAGAGCAAAGAACAGCGGCAACAATCTGAGGAGAAACAAACTAATTTACTAAATAAGATATCGGAATGCAAAACAACACACTATAATACAATATAATTACAATTTAAGCTGATAAATCCAATACAGAGAGAGAATGTCCCAAAATCAAGGTAGGCCTTACTCTACTACCGATGATAAGACGGCTGGAGAGCGAGGTGCTGCCAAGACGAGAGATGGCGGAAAAAGGGACGAGGTCTCGTGATCTGCAAGTTTTTATACTGCGAGCTTTTATCTTTTCCCTCCAGCTGGAAAATGGTAATAGAGGAGCAAAGTGCCGTGGGGAATGTAGTAGTCCTTCTCTTCTGAGAACCAGGTACATTCACTACATGATGTTATGATGTGGAGTACCAATAACCGAAAATCACAAAACCATGACAAGGGTGTGCCAGGAAATAGAAATCAGAAAAATAACTCAGTAGAAGTAAAAAGAACTCAGAACGCATGAAAGTCAAACACCTTATTTATGAACCTGAAAGTTAAGAAGATTAACAGGTCAGTGCCAGTTTTCTACAGAGATGCAAAAATATAATAAGTAGTATTACATTCAAAAGCTGAAATTAAGAAGCTTCACCAGAGTAGTTTTTCAACTAATTGTGTATTCGATAGATCAAATGTTGTGTATTGGGATAAAACCAGAATTGATTTGGCCAAGCGTAAGATAAGGTAGTGATCATAAGAATGAGAATCTTCTTTTAGATTTATATTTTAAAAGGCAGAGAAGCATCTGCTTTGAGTTTTGAGTGATGTAATGACTGAATCTGTAGTGGTAAGTAACAACAAAGGCAGTCTGTACAGTTGGTAAAGACCAGGTCAGCTTGGGAAGGTCAGTCGTTATCACAGTGAAACATCATCTGCTTCCTAGTGAATAATATGCCACAATTACAGATAATTGACTCATTCTCACGTTACCTACAAATCCTAATTTAGAATAACCTGCATTTAGAATGAAGTAGAAATACTCTTGATAACAACATTCTGACCGAGAACTTCTCATATGGTGTCTGAAACGAGATCATGTGAGGTGACTTAGCGTGGGACATATGATCTTAGAGAATATTTTGTGTGTAAATTCTGAATCACCTGCAGTTGCTGGAAGTGCTCACATATGTGGATTTATACAGTTACTCATATCTAAGTGGAAAAGTTGAAAAGATAAACTGTATGAGAATAATTGAGGTGATATTTTATTGAAGAAGAGAAGGAAATACTGCTGGTGTAAGTTATAACGTTGTCTTTCCCTACATATTTTGTGTTTTACCATCTACTGTTGTGGTTTAATGCTTGAGTGTGTACTTAAAAAATAAAAGATTTTTTTCTACTGTAGCTGGAATTACCACTCCACGTAAATATAATCAGTAATTATAATTGCAGTAGAGAGAATCTTTCTGACAGAAAAGTATCAAGGAATAACACTGTGTCTGTTTATTTCACCAGAATGCAGAAATTTCAGTATTCGAAGTGAACATTCGTTTTGTTGGTGGACTACTTTCAGCTTACTATCTTTCAGGAGAAGAGGTAAGATATTTTCACGTGGTTTATTTAAAATATCATCATCTTGGTAGGTAGCTAACTGTCAGATTAGCAACCTGTTTTATTTATCAGAGTTAAGCTTATTTAGACCTTTGAAAATATGAGTTACACGGTAAAGACCTGTCCAGTGGCTATTACTTTGTGTAAGTGTTAATTTTTTTCCTCAGTTGAAACTATACCAAGTACATTCCTACTGGGCTTCACGCTGAAGCCCAGTGTTGAAGTGTGTAATTATGGAGCCACTATGCCACTAAGCTTTGGGAAGTGGTAGACTTGGCACATCAGGTATCTGCTTCACAAATCGTTTAGGAGCATGTCCTTTAGCTCATATAAACTAAACCTCTGACAAAGCTGTTGGCTTTCCTGAAGCTGGAAACATCAACTCTCATGGAAAACACATGTTAAATAAGAGAGGATAACTGTATGTTTATGTATGCTTACATGTGAATGTCTTTAAAGCATCAATATCCCATTAATCTCTATTATCTTCTTAATAATTAGTTTTATAGGTCTTGTGACAACACTTATGGTTTCTAGAGAAGATAAGTAAGCACTTTTTGTCTTTAACGAATGCAGTTATTTCTGTAACATGTTTAGTGAAGGCTATACTATGTGATGGGAACTATAATATTTAAAAATTTTAGTTTGGCACTTAAAAAGTCTTTAATCTTACTAGTGTTATTTCTTGTTGCTTGACTGTGGATTATACTAGTGTTTTACTGTAGGATTACCACAAGTTGAAACTCTTTAACCATAGGTTGAATCTATCTTGGGATTTCTTTAAATCCAAATCACAGAATCAAAGAATTGCAGAAGTTGGAAGGGACACTGACAGATCGTTGAATCCAACACCTCTGCTAAAGCAGGTTCCCTACAAAAAATCAATTCTTGGCAGGACCTCCACAAAAGCCTAAAGATGTGTCATTTTCAGTCATCTGCAAAATTCTCAAATATTAGGCAAAGATGCATTCGGAACCTGTTACTTTGATATTAAATTTTAATAAAAAACAACATATACACTGTAAAATTTAAAATAATGATAAAGTTACTGTAGGTTCTATTGGGTTAAGTAATTAAGACAAAGCAGTTATGAGGAGACAATTTTTTGCTTAAAATATTACCTCCTAAAAAAACTTCCTATTTGTTTCTCATGATCCTATTCTGAATTTAGATGATACTGAAAACACACTGGTATTTTAAAATATAGAATTGTTTATATTTTAGCTTTTAAAATTTTCTGAGAAAACAATTGGACTTAAACTCATTTCAAATTCACTCTCAATGAAAAAAATTGAGAAGTAGTTAGTAGCTGACTTCCTCACCTTTACTAAATATTGTTTTACTTAACGTTTCTTCTCTGACTCTTGAAGGAAATCACTTGTCCTCATATAATAACTTAGTGTACAGAAATAAGCATACCTAAGGGTGTTTTCAGAATTGAAGGTTCTTCCAACTCAAAAGATTCTATGATTCTATGGAGGAAGCTTTTTCTAAAGACACATTGATTAAAAAAAAAAAAAAAGCACATTTGCTTAGACTAGTTAAAGCAAGGAACGTAGAATAAAAGAAAGATGATTAAGTATTTCCAGCTCTGCTGAGACAATCTCATGAGGTGAATCCATGCAGCTGCTGAGGAGTGACCAAAAGCTTCCTAGAATGTTATAGTCAGCCCCCTTCCTGGAGAGCTCTAACCACAATCTCTTTATTGTGCAGCATTTGTGTGCTAGATCAATATATTCTTTTCTCTGTCACTCTGAAAAACCCTTGCGTGAGCAGAAGCTCAAGGATGATGTCTGACTCATGTAGACAGCAGAGGAAAGAGCTTGAGCACCACAGTGTAAGAAGAATACAAAAATATTAGCATGCAAACAAGGGCAACAAATATGGTGAAGGGTCTGGAGGCCAAGACCTGCAGGGATCAGCTGAGGTCCCCTGATTTGTTCAGCCCAGAGAAGAGGATGCTGAGGGGGGAACTCATGGCAGCCTACAGCTTCCTCATGATGGGAGCTTTTCCAGTGTATGTTTTAATTAACTGATTGTGACAGAAACAGAGAATATTTCTTGGCAGACAAGAGTTGGTGGAGGACTGTGTGCGAACCTTTAAATAAAATGGCAATTGTCTGCCAAGAAATGCCTAAGCCATTTGTCATTAGTGCTGCTGATTTCATTTCTATGTTGATGGTTTATATCTTGTGTCTGTTAATATGCAGTCTCACTTTCAATCAATGCATATTGTTTCTCCTAAATAACACGTAGCCATTGCTTCTCAACTATTCCTTCACCTTTACAGAGGTAGTTTTACTATCATCTCTGGGTCTTGATTTATAGCAGCACTGATACTCAAATAAAACTCTATTGTACAAATGAAATGAGGAACCATTTAGAACAAAAGAAGGTATTTCACATAATGCATTTTTAAGTGGAACATTTTGCGATGGAATGTTAGTGTTACTGGATACTAATGTCCATTCTAATAATGATTGGAATCATCAACAAATGCAAAACACAAAGCTGATATGTATGACTGGGGAGGGTCCTGAGCCCTTGCAGTGTGGGAAAGACTGTCCAAGGCAGTAAGTATTTTTCATTACTCTGATAGAAATCTCCTATCTGAGGCAGAATGATGTTCCTAAATAATAGTTGTCATAGTGACTTAGAGAGAGTAACTTAGCATGCTTCCTCATGTATCTCTTAAAAATGCTCTGCCTTTATCAGATGTAGAGAGACTTCTTGATTTGCCTCTTAAGTCTAAGATAATGAAGCAATAACCAGCTGCTGCATATGGGAATAGCTGGATGCAACTATTCTGATGGCAGACAAACCATCCAGCAGTGTGTTGTTGGCATGTTGTTGGGTCAGTCCTCCACTGGTGCTGCTGACAGGCATAGCAGGGACTGATGTTGCCAGAGCCTGGTTGCTCCCACATCATTCTTTAATCTATTCTATCAGTGGGTGTTCCTAAGGGAAAGGAACCACCTGCATACAGGTTGTTTGGTGGATTAAACTTTCTTGGTTAAAAGCTCATTTAAGTATTCTAAACTCAATTATGAATATCTTAATTAAAGAAGTCTATGTTTCATTAGAAGAAGTGACAGAAATAATTATTGTTTGTACTTCTAAATTACATTCCCATGGGTAATAATCCAAAGCTGAAACATATTGTATGTTTCGTAACAGTTTGTAAGTCCTAACTACATAAGTAAATCCACTGTGCTCTGAAATGAATAAGGAGCGTGGCAGTTTTAGATCCAGCTGGTAAATTCCCAGATTCCTTTGAAGCTTTTCTGTTTTCTGAATGGAATGACTAATTGTTTGTTTGGAAGGTTGGTTTTTTTTTTTTATAATTAAAATATTTTGGATTCAGCAGCTGTTCTTTCTGCATAATATATCCCCTTTTCTGGGAGTAAAGAGAGTTGTCTTCACTGGAGGAAGATAAAATAAAGTTGATATTGATCAACTTGATGTTTATCTTGCCATTTCTATCCATGACAAGAAATAGAAATGTGACGGATTTTTAACTACTCTGGCAGTATATGGATATAGATCAGAGCTGCTTTTGCCAGGCTGGCCACAAATCATAGCTGACTTGGTACAGTACTTAGACACTCTCCACAATTTAACTGTAACTATTTTTATCTGGCTCCCCTTCTCTTGTAGATATATCACTTCATGGAGAATATTTAAATTCCAATTGAAAAAAAAAAAACCACCAACATATAATTCATGATTTACCAGTCTTAATAGCAGGAGGATCAAGTTTTCTACCTGTACAAAGGTATTGGTTTCTTTCTGCCAATCAGTAATTGTGAGTTTTAGTATAGATCCCATGGGGATCTTATCTCACCAGTATGAGAATTGACCATGCATTATCTTCTGCTTCCTTTCACTTAACTTGACACTAATTAACAAGAAGACTTTTCCTCTTGTATCGTGGAAACTTGATTTCTGATGCTGTTTGAAACTTCAGGCATACTGTGTATCAGCTTGATCACTTCAGTGTTAATGCCACTGTTCCTCCTCTTCACAGACTGGCAGTATAACTCCCTGCTTAGTAGAAAGTGAAAGACTGCTATTGCATGTAGTTTTCTTCATCATTGTTTTAAGATTTGGGTTATGTTTGCTACTTCCCTTCCATCTGCTGCTACTATAAGTGATACATTAGTATGTATATCAGTATTTCAGTGGTGACACATTTTAGTTCCTCTAGTGCTCTGAAATGATCTTGATGATTTGTTTTTATTATGATTTATTTTTTTTTAATTTTCATATTTTATAGAATCCTGGAGTCACTCAGCTTGGAAGGGACCACAAGAGGTCATCTAGTTCATTGCCAGTATTGGAGTGGTGCATTAGGGTTACTCTTTTAAGAGCCTCTTCAAGAGTGATCTCTAGTGCAAACTTAGCTTTTCTCTTTCAAAACCTGAGCAGTACCAAAGTGAACCTTTTGTTTATAACAGGGTGTTGAATTGGTACATGAAGCGCCTGTTAGCAGAATGTCAAACTAAGTCAGAAGCTACTCTTTCTCTTATAACCTCTGAGTTTCTGCAAGAAGTCATCATTACAGTGTACAGAAATGTGGTTTATATCCGCTCTGATGAAGTAGAATGCTCTGCTCATGGAAAGAGGAGGAGTTAACGTCGCCATTGTTTCCCTCACTGTCTGTAATCTCCATTAGTATTTCAGTCTCTTCATCATCTTTAATAATAATAGACCTAATGCTGATCTCTTTCTTTGCTAGCTGCATCAGAACATACTACAGAGACCCTAATGATTTGCATTCTGCAGATGATCTCCTAAGATTTTGTCTTCTCAGACTACACTTCTATTGTTCCAAGCAGACTGCCTTTCAGTCTTCCATTTCTATCTCAAGTTCCTGCGTTAACAGCTATGACTGTTGATGAAACCTATCTCCATTTAATTGGCTCCCTATATTCTGAAAGCTTTCTCATTCCTAATATTCTCTCCCTTTTTTTCCCCCGATGCTACTTGCTCAGCTGCTGAGTGCAACACTGCCTCTCTAGGTAGCTGCACACAAAATGCTGAGGACATTTCAATGAACTGTAACAGAGATGCTCATTTTCACTTTCATTCTTAACTCACACTTTGCTGTTCAGTGTTCCTTCTCTTCTCTCCCTGTTTTGGAGTTATTGATACCACATATGCTACTTTGACAGGAAAAGCCTATTCAAACGAAACCTTGCGGAAGCTCTGAGATCTATGCATCTGGCAAGCAATCTACTATCATCAACAACAATTTTTTGTACATTATAACAAACGCTTACATACTGTGCTAATGTAAAGTGAAAACAGGGACAACTCACATCGATTCAGTAAACTGTTAACTGCTGAAGTTCAATATGAGTATATTTCTCTTTGATCTGTTTAACATTAACATTAATACTCACAGCAGTGATACCCAGGGCAGGAAGGGCAAAACAGCTGTGGTGAAAACCTGTTGAAGCTGCCATATGTAAATCTACTGTGCTAAGAAACCAGGAGCCCTGATTTGGGTCTGAAGAACGTGAGTTTAGAACTGACCTGTATATTTATTCGTAATCACATTTAATGGATTTTCTATTGGACAACTAAAAGTAAGTTGTGTGCTTGGAAAGTTCTTTTGGGGAAAAAAAAAAACTTGGTTTGTCTAATGACAAACTTATTTGAAATGTCTCTCCATTCATTTACTGTCTTTAGAAGTAATTAAGCAAACACTTCATTGTTCATTTCACTGATTTAAGCAAAAATTCCTGCTCACCTCCAGACTTACCATAGCTGGATGCCAAAGACAGTAAACTGTTAAATGGGAGAATGGATGATAATGAGATCTAAGTAATATCTGATTGTTAACAGCTGGTGTGGTTGACATGAACACCTGAGCTATATTATTAAGTAGAATTCAAGCAACTGACAGGGAGCTGCTTTGTTTGTTTTGAGGATTTGGCTGTCAACCAACTCCTGTAGTTTCACTTGTTTGTGGTTTTACAGAACAGTTGGAGAGGGCATATCTGTGAGCAGTAGTAGTGTGAGTGCTTTCCTTTTCAGCAGCAGTTCTTGATAGACCCAGAAGAGGAATTATTTGTGTGATATGCTATTACAGTCTGTCCAGAGACCATCTATCTGCAAAGAAATGTGCAGATATTTGTCTTTCATTTATTTCATAATATTACAGTATTCAGTTCTGTCATTTTGCAGCACCAAATGCAGTTTTAATAATAAAGCTGAGTAAAAGAAAAGTAAAATCATATTGCCTGAAGAGTTAGTAGGATTGTCTTGCTCTGAACATTTAAGAGAAAATTTACAACATACAGTTAAATACAATTAACTGGCTCTGTGGAGCCAGTTGCAAGCATTGTTGGCATTGCTGACATTGTTGCAAATATACTATCCTTATCTAAAGAATAATGTCTGTACATAAGCTTACAACCAAAAATCTGACTTATTTCTGAAAATTAAATAAAAATGAAGTATATAAAAATGAAATAAAAATGAAAGCAACATCGAAGTATCTCAGCTGGTGCTAACTGGGGAACAGAGGGACATTACCTTGCTCTCATTTAATCTGGGCTACGTCAAAAATATGGAAAATTTCATTATCTCTGTGAATGTATTATAAAAGTTCAATTAGATGGCTCAAAAGTAATAAGTAATAAATTGCATTGAATCATTGAACTGATTTCACCCCCCTCCCCAAACAAAAACAAAAAAAAAGGAGGTAAAAATACTGTGCACCTGCATTTCCCTCTGAACATGCATTAACTCGTCATTTCTTCATCTCAGTATTTCAGAATGTTTAGCTATTATTATTATATATTAGTAGTAGTAGTAGTAGTAGTAATACTTTTGTTAGCTAAGATCCCATTTTTTGTTCTGCCTCCACAGACTGTCTCTGATCCAAAGGTTATTTTTCATTAAGTTTGGAGTTAAGTAGGTGATAGCCTCCTCTCCTGCTAAGCTCAGAGAAGATAAAACTATAACTAGAAGATTTTTCTGATTTTCATTCTGCAGGAAAATACTAAGATGTTCCATCAGATTTCCAAATCTGACTTTCTCAATTAATCCTTCTAATTTTGTATCTTTTTGTGAAAAGTGAAATTACTTATATTAAGGAAATTGAAGTGTATAATAAAATTGGGAAATGTTCCTCCAAAAAAGAAAAGAGAAATTAATGAAATGGATCAGCATTTTAGTTACAGCCTCAGTCTTTTTACACGAAGTCATTGGATTTGGACCATGGAATACAGTTATATGCTGGTGAGGTGTTCTGAGAAAAGATGCTTCCTTCTTTTGTCTGACAATATTGCACATGAAGAGTACTTCTGAAAACTGCAACTGTCCTGGGGAGAGACTACTGTCATACTTCCTATTGTTGCTGGACTTTAAGAAAAGAAACAGTTCTTTGCAGTAGAAGACTTGCATTTTCCTTGGGATGTCATGGCATTTGGTGAGAGATGTTGGGAAAATGTGCTAGTATGCACCACACTCCAGGAAGAGGTTAAACCTCATCAAATTCCTGCTTAACCTACCTAGTGGCCTTCTATGATGGTGTCACTGCATCAATGGAAAAGGGAAGAGCCACTGATGTCATCTATCTCTACTTCTTTGACACAGTACCCCACAACACAGAATCATAGAATCATTTGTGTTGGAAGGGACCTTTAAGATGATCTAGTTCCAACCCCCTTGCTATAGGCAGGGATACCTCCCACTAGACCAGGTTGCTCAAAGCCCTATCCAGCCTGGCATTGAATGCTTCCAGGGAGGGGGCATCCACAAACTCACTGGGTAACCTGTTCCAGTGTCTCACCGCCCTCACAGTAAAGAGTTTCTTCCTAAAATCTAGGCTAAATCTACCCTCTTCCAGTTTAAAACCACTTCCCCTGTCCAGTCACTACCTGCCCTTCTAAAAAGACCCTCCCCAGCTTTCCTGTAGGCCCCCTTCAGGTAATGGAAGTACCCTTCAGGTACATCCTTCTCTGCAAAGTGGAAAGATATGGATTTGATGGGTGGACTGTTCAGTGGATGAAGAACTGGCTGCAGGGTCAAGCCTAGAGAATGGTGATCAATGGCTCAGTGTCTAGAGAGAGATCAGTGACAAGTGGTGTTCCACAGCGGTCAGTGCTGGGACCGATAAAATTACTATCTTCATCAATGACATTGACAGTGGGGTAGCATGCACCTTCAGTAAGTTTGCTGATGACACAAAGCTGTTGGGGGCAGTTGACACACTAGAGGGACGGGATGCCATCCATAGGGACCTATACAGGCTTGAGTAGAGGGCCCAGGTAAGCCTCATGGGGTACAAAAAATCCAAATGCAAGATCTTGCACCTGGGTCAAGGCAACCCTCACTACCAATACAAGCTGGAGGATGAAAGGATTGAGCACAGCCCTGCCGAAGAAGACCTGGAGTACTACTGGTGGATGGGAAGCTGGACATGAACTAGCAACGTGCCCTCACAGCCCAGAAAGCCAACGATATCCTGGGCTGCATCAAAACAATCGTGGCCAGGGGGGCAAGGGATGTGATCCTGCCCCTCTACTCTGCACTGGTGAGGCCTCACCTGGAGTACTGCATCCAGATGCGGAGTCCTCAGTACAACAGAGACGTAGTCCTGTTGGAGGGCATCCAGAGGAGGGCCACAAAAATGATCCAAGGGATGGAACACCTACCCTACGGGGACAGGCTGAAGGAGCTGGGGCTGCTCAGCCTGAAGAAGAGAAGGCTCCAAAGTGACCTGACAGCAGCTTTTCAGTATCTAAAGGGGAGCTACAGGAAAGAAGGGACTGACTCTTTAGCAGGGTCTGTGGTGATAGAACAAGGGGAAATGGTTTTGAGCTTGAAGAGGGTAGATTTAGGTTAGATATAAGGAAAAAGCCTTTTACAGTGAGGGTGGTGAGGCGCTGGAACAGGTTGCCCAGAGATGTTGTTGATGGCCCATCCCTGGAGAATTTCAAGGTGAGGCTGGATCAGGCCCTGGGCAACCTGATCTAGCTGTGCACGTCCCTGTTCATTGCAGAGGACTTGGACTAGATGGCCTTTAAGTGTCCCTTCCAACTCTAAGAACTCTATGATTCTATGAAATTGGCTATTTGAAGGATCAAATTAGAGATTCATTACAAGACACCACATTCTCTGCCAAACGCGAGTCCTGGGGCTTCAAGTTAACTGAAGGTCATTGAGAAAATTGAATGCCTCACATCAGAAGCAGACATTATTGCTATTTTTGCATATTCTTGATGCCTCTAACAATAGGTACAGATAATGGCCTCTTTGCTACAGAAGACAGATACACTTTTAGCCTCCTCTGGATTTAGCAATACATCTTGCCTGGCAGATCAAATCTGAAACAGATACAAGCAAAGCTCACTGGCTTTAAATTAGCATGAACTCTTGGGATCAATTTATGGAGAGTGCTAATTGGCCTGGCTTTGGGTTTTTTGTTTGTTTGTTTTTATCAGGATCATGCTTTTCAAACAACAGAAATCTGAAACATTTGAAAGGAAAACTAACGAGGTGTTTTTACTTTTAGAAATTGCAGGAATCCATGTGCTATTTGTGTGCCGTTTGTTTGTAAAAGATGCAACAGTTGAGTAATGTTGATAAATTTTGTGTTTGATAAATGAATACAGTTCCTGTCTCTTCTGTGCCAAAAGCATTTCTCTGCCATAGGCAGGCTGTATTTGCACCCTACGTGCAAGTGATCAAGTAGGAACTTGGATGTTCACATGAAAAATCCTCAGCCACTTCCAGTACAATTAATGCCAGAGGGAAATCTGGGTATTAGGCAGGTGATCACCCCTAAACGGAGCTATCATGAAGCATTTCAAAGGCAAATCTTTGTTTTTCTCAAATCAGTAAATATAAGGCCAAATCCACAGAAATGGGCAATTTGCAAACCTCTCTCAAGCCAAAATCTGAGAAGAGGATAGACAACCTCACTTCAGTGAAGACTTGAAAGATTAAAGAGAGGAGTAATATTAGTGCCAGTGTTGCTTTCCTCAATGAAAAATACTGTAGGATATATTTAAACAGCAAACTTAAGTTCCTTAGGTCACTGTTTACATTGGAAGTCTTTTGTCAATACATATTTTAGTTTTGTATTTCTACAGGTGTTATCTGGTCAGTTATCGTAGAATCATAGAATAGCTTCGGTTGGAAGGAACCCCAAGGATCATCAAGTTCCAACTCCTCTGCTACAGGCAGGGCCACCAAACTCCATACCTGGTACTTAGACCATGTTGCCCAGGGCCCCATCCAACTTGGTCTTGAACACCTTCAGGGACAGAGCATCCACAACCTCTCTGGGCAGCCTGTTCCAGTACCTCACCACTCTCTCTGTAAAGCACTTCTCCCTGATATCCAATGTAAACCTTCTCTCCTTGAGCTTAAAACCATTCCCCCTTGTCCTTTCACTATTTTGCTATTATCTTACTATTTAATTTTCTAGTAACACATAAGATGTAAGAGGTCAAGAGGTGGTTAAGATATTCTGAAGAACTTGCCTTTTATGTATATGTACATCTGTGATATTCTCCACTCAAACGTCATTGATTGCTTGTTAAGCCATCTGACTTTGATAATCTCTTCAAATAGTAATTGGTGAAGACAGTACAATGCAGGAATTCTCATAATTCAGCTTACAACAATAAAAAAACCAACCAGATGTAAACTGATGAAACTCTAAAGTAAACAGGGAAGACCACTTCAGCAGGAGTGTTGCTGAAGTAGAGTCAATCTTCAGTTAACAAAGAATAAACTTCCTTCTGGCATCATGGGCCAGTTCTGTTGCTTCTCATGAATCAGATGCATTGAACTACCAAATGATTCTGTAACCATTAATCTGAAGCACTGGATGTGTGTGGTTTGTTTGTTTGCTTCAGCCTCTAGGCTGTCATCTACTTCTGTAGGCTAAACAAGAAAATGACATTAGTCATTTTAGGAAGCTGGTTCAGTTCTGCTAGTGATTTAAAGTTGTGGTTTTTTCCTTGGGGGGCATGTTGTCCTTAATTTTTGCAAACACAGCTAGATAATTTTACAGTCCAGTAGATCCTCAGG
This sequence comes from Numida meleagris, assembly GCF_002078875.1. Lineage (NCBI taxonomy): Eukaryota > Metazoa > Chordata > Aves > Galliformes > Numididae > Numida > Numida meleagris. The sequence goes on from NC_034411.1 coordinate 62,350,609, forward strand.
ATCATTGCATGAAAAGAAAATGCTGTGAAATTCATTCTTTTCCATTTTTCTGTAAAAATCCTTTTTTCTTTTCTTCAAACCAACAGCTGCAGAACAAAGTCAGCAGCTCACAATGACATTTCTTAAAGGATGCTATTTTCCCAACTTGTTCTTAAAACACTATTCATAGTATACAGACAATTCCAATCTTTTTCCTTTTATTATGCAAAAGTAGTGAATAACTCAGGCCTTCTCATCAGCATTTGCAGCTTGTAGGGTATCTCTTGCAAACATCAGTCAGATTGTGCTCAGTCTTTTCTCTCCATAGTTGCCTTTATTTCCATTTATATTCAAGAGGAATCAACAAATAATCTTCCCGATTCCAGGCAAGATCAATGACTGCTGAGATGCTATAGGCAAACATTACCAGACTGCTACAGGAAACTAGGAATGGTAGTCAGAGCAGCTGGGCAGACTTAGTCTAATATCAAATGCCATCAGACAATCTGATTTGCTCAAAGATTGTTTGCTAATATGATTATTAACTGGCCCAATGATGGAAGTAAAGAGCTTACTGAGATAGTGAGAATTCCTTGCTCAACCAGTTCTTTCTCAATGGTCTATGACAGCTGGTGATAGAAGAAATGAATGTTGCTCATTCTGAGCCATGCTTATAAGACTAAGATAACTAGTATATAAGACTATATAAGACCAGTTCCAACTCGAAATGCAGATACAAAACTGTTATGTTTTAATTTACACACTACTAACTAGAAAAATAATCAAGTGAAACCTGTTAAGTATTATTCCTAGGATTGGCCATGAGAAGTCTTCAGTCAAAAAATAAAATGAAACAGTAGAACTATGTCATGAGTTTGGGTAAAAACAAAAGGAGCTTATAGGACTGTCATGCTTTTTTTTTTTTTTTTCCCCACTCCTTGGATCAAGTGGGGAGAGGAAAAGAAAAATAATAATACCTATTAATGATAATATGTGTATTACCTCAAATCTTTATGATTACTTCTAACCATCATTTCCTCCATATATACAATGCATTCAGAAATAACATACTGCTCATCTTTGGAGAGACCATCTCATGGCTATTTAGTTATAGGAATGAATTCAAAGTTTAGCTGTTCAGGAAAAAAAACAATTTTGTAGGAAATTCAGAGAAACAAATTCATTTGCTCATAAATTTATTACTTGCTGTCAGCACTGCTCTTCAGTCAGAGTGCTTGTTTCTGATGTTTAAGAATTGGAAATGTCTGCTTGCCTTCTTATATTTTAGCCACTTCGTTTTATAGCTTGTCCAGTAAGAGAAATAGTCTTAGAGTAAACACAGAGGAATTGAATTAGTCTGCCTGATGATTTAACTTACAACATAAAAGCAGTTTCTTAAATTATTGTTCTCCTCTCTTGAAGCCTTCTCTTTGGATTACATTAAAAGAACTGCAAGAGAGTTCACGTTTCTTACATTTAATTTAAGGAAAATACACAAACACTTTATTTAGGCTTGTTTTGGATGTGCACGTTATTCATCAGATAGACCAGTGACTACTGTTCATCAGAGAAATCTCAACAATAATAACACACAGCTAGGAAAGCATCATTCTCTGTTTCTACTATACAAGAGAGTTTTTTCTTATTATATTACTTGCATAAAAATCAGAAAGATGGTGTGTGGTCTTGTGGAGAAAGGAACTAAGAAGGATGTTATATTTTAATGTTCCTCTCCCCTGAAAAATAGCATCTCAGAAATGCATAATCGATGCAACTGCTAGTGCTAGAGAGCTCACCTGTCACAGAATAAAGCAAAGCTGTTCGAAAGAGCTGCAAATCCAGGCTGAATTTACCCAAATTACACATTCTCAATTCCATTGCTTTTAATGAATTTTGCCAAAAGAAATGAAAAATATGTTCTTTGGTTTTAGTTGTTGTGACTGAGAGACTACTGAAAACTTACAGCTGGAGCAAATAAACCTTTTGTTCCTTCTCCATACATCTAAAAGTGAAAAGGAAAGAGTCTGTAGCTGCTTGTCGCAGAGGAAGGTCAATTAGAGTTTTATGTCTGATGGCTTGTTCCTAAGTGATCCGTGCTGTAAATCTATCAGACTAACAGTAGGCATTGTCTTTGTACTTGTAATCATTTTACTTTTTGAAGTATTTATGATGTTTCCAGTATCTGAGGTCACAAAATCTGGAAATTCCTGTATCAGCTTAAGTATTAGTATAAGAATTAAAAGAACCCCTTTATTGTTTAAACAATGAGTAGCTTTAATAGACAAAGTTAATTTTGCATAATCATTAAACCTGTTATATGTTTAAACAGAAGATACACTCTAAAAGATTAGTTTAATCTTATATCCATGAGTACGTCCAATTAATGGTCAGTGGAATTGCCAAGGCATGAGCAGGAGCAGAGGATTCTCTCTAAAAGACATTAGAGTAAACTTTAATGCAAATGAAAGTACTTAGGCTTTTTGTGTTTAATGAAGACAAACCCTCTAATTCTATGCCCAACATCATTACTTGTTTTTAAACATCGGTATTTAGACATGTCTGTTTGGGTTCTCATCTTTTGTTCCTGGGCCCTAATCCTTTCATCTGCGTCATTGCAAGTGAATTAGTTTACTGCTTGCTTCTTTCTAGAGCAAGCCACCATTGCGCTAGTAGAAGGCTCTGGACATCGTTGATTTGTTCCAGTGTCCACTGAAACTGTTCTTTGAACAAAAGTTCACTAAAGACGGTCCTGTGACACTGTCCTCGACGTCCCCCTGTGCTGCGCTTCAGGCTATATATAACTTTCACCTGTGGCTTCCGGCAGATACAACCCTTTCCCTATTTGGAGCACTTCGAGTGGGAAAAAAAATATATATATATATATATATATATATATATATATATCCTGTGGCGCACTGGAGAAACAGAACAATTGCTCTGCAGCAGCTGGCACAGCCCTCTCTACAGGGAACAACTCCTGAGCTAGATGTAGAAGAGCTAATCTGTGCTACCTGGTCTGTGGGCCAAGACAATACAGACACTGTCAGAAGTTTTAACCGTTTTAGGGCTGGCCTTTGTGTGATACCAGTTCCTGACTTACTTAAAATACTTGTGATGGTGTTAGACTGAGATGCCAGACTGTGTTGATTCAGGAAGATTCCCTTTTGATAGGGGCTAGAGTAAAGAGGCAGGGTAGGGGTTTTTTTTGTTTGTTTGTTTGTTTGTTTGTTTTTCCCATAAGTTCATCAAGCTGGCCACATTTTCTCTGCAGATACCTGTTTGCTATAATCCAACTCAAGGAAGTTGGTAGAATATGGGAGACCTTGAGCTCTGGACCCTTTGGAAGGTAATTCCCCAACAGTGAACCGTGCAGGGAAATTGCACTTTTGCTGCTTTCTCACTGCTCTGGTCTGCTATTTGAGAATCCCTTCATTAAGCTATTATTCTGAATCTGGAGTAAAATATTAAAATTAACTAAATGAAATTAGGAAAAAATTAGTTGAAGAACAATAAAAGTAGGAATACTCAGTATCCTTTATGTGTTGTTGTACTTATATAGTTAATAAACATCGCTTAAAACTTCATTAGCAACTAGAACAAGCTTACAGGAATCATGGAACAGTGGCTGAAACAAACATCTCTCCATTTGCAGTTAGATAACATTAAAAAGCAAACAGAACTTTTTTTACATACAGAGTGATTTTTTTTTTTTTACAGAGTGTCTTTTACGTGTGGTCTAGGATCATAGTTCACAGTAAGAGCATTTCTCTGAATCACTTAATGGTGTTGGAATTAAAAGATAAAGTCAAATTTACAAAGCTGGGAAAGAATCTTCAGTTAGCACTTTATGCTACATTAAGAATGTAATTATTGATTCACCATGTAATGTTTATTAGGCTTCTCCACCCCTCCCTCCCTTTCACACAGATGGTGTTGCAAATCACCTCTCAGCGGTCACCTGCTTGAAAGGAGAGTTTCATACGCAAAGTGCTATTCTTTGTTTAGATATGATAGCATGCAAGATGTAAAATGAGGCAGCTATTTAAATTTGTTGTTCCAGCACTTGGGCCGGGTACACAAGATTAAATAAAAAGAAAATTAGGAAGCAGATGCTTGTGGTTTAACAGATGAACTATGCTAAAATATATTCCTCATTACTGGTGGATATGAGTAATTTTACTAAGGCAGCTGTTTCCTTAATCATGAAATACACAAATCTCTAAGATGGCATCCAGATGTCTTTTGTATCACTTTGCAATATAATGAGTTCCCATTGTATATGCAGTATTTCTACTTCCATTCATTTTTACTTATGTCCAATATATTTTCAAATACGTGTATCATCTAACTTAAGTATAGAAGACCTAAGCACTTAAAACAGGAGATATTTTGTTGTCTTAGCCTGCTTGCCTGGTGCTAGTCCAGCGGTTGCTCCTAGAGATGATGGTCTTTGTGTCTCACCAGCATCCAAGCATTTGAATACCAGATTTCTGTAAGTTGCTGGGAGTTTTGTTTTGTTGGGGATGAATGAGGAGAGATGGGTCTGTAGCATGAACCCTGTTGCAGTTATCCGGATAACAGGTAAAAATAGATTTCAAACTTAGACAGGCTCTTAGGTTTGGGCTTAGTTTTCCATTTTCACTGAGGCTGCTGACAATTTTAATTTCTGCTAGCAGCACTTGCATCACTTGACGGGAGGTCTGGGATTCCAGCCTCTTCAGTGATTCATTTCTATTTCTGACAAGACATAAGAATGGCTTCCCAAATATTTGACAGAGATTTACGTACACTGAACTATGTTATAATTTATTTATTTGGAGTTGGGAGGGATTTCAGAAACTTAAAATTTAAGCACGGCTTTTTTAGGCATAAGTCTTGCAGTTTGGATCTCCGGAGGCAGCTGCCAGAACACAGTTGATCTGCACATGTGTAGCAAATGCAGGTCATTACTAAGCTTGCATGCTGCAAACTACATCGTTTGGAAAGTTAAGGCCACCCTGAATTTGGAGTGAGGAATTCTCAAAGGCTTTTATACCCAAATCATTCCTTCTATTACAGACAATTGTTAAAGATTAATTTATTCATCCCCACCTTTTCTTGAATTATCACAACAGAGGTAATAGTAAATGACCAGCTCTTGAGCTTTCCAGGTGCTAATGTGTTGTAGCTTAACTTTTAATTGTGTGAGTATGCATAAGCTTTAAAACAGTTAATGGTTTCTTGACATTGGTAGATAAATTAGCAGTTACTCTGGTCTAAAGTTCTTTATAGCTGCATAAGCAATCTTAAATACACATAAGTACCACAAAAGGAAATAACCAAATATAACTAGGACAAACTCTTGCTTTATGATTTTTTAATTCTAGTCTTATTTAGCAATTCTTTCCTTTATTCTCATTTTAAAGTATGTGTCAAGAATGTATATATTATTGCACATTAATATTTCTTTGTTTTATGCTTTGCTTACTTTCTGCCAGTTTGTACATTTATTAGTGACTTTCCTGAAATAAGCTTTTCAATCAAAAAGTATTTAGAATTTTTTTAGTTAAAAAAATCCTGAAGTAATTATGTGTGTTAGCTACTGCTGATAACTTGAGGGGTTTTGTGTTCTGCTTGTTGCTATGTACATTTGGATTAAATCTGGAAATCTCTCACTAATCCAGTTACTTCCATTTGATTAATTTCTCCATAGTCTTTTCTACCGAGGAGGGACTCTTCATGGTACTATGTGATTTCTTTGGTACAATAATCAGCTAGAAAAGAAAATTAATTTTCTTGTCATCAGTATAACCACAACAACAACAACAAAAAAAGGTTAATTGAATACAGGGTTTTTTTTTCAGAGTTGTAATCAAATTTTTATAATAAGCATCTTTAAGTAGATTTGCTTCAGAAAAAGATATTAGCTTGATGTATGTTTTAGTTCTCTTTGTAGGATAACAGATGCTTTTCATGTTCTTGTTGTGGAATAATATCCATGGATTATAGCCTACTGCTTGTTATGTGGTATGGTCTCTACAAGCTGGAAACCAGTGGGCTCTGGAGTATCCCATACAAATCTATTTATTATTTCCACACATTGTGAAGACTTGTGCTGCTCTAATATTTTGCAAGCAAGATGGAGTTGTGGCTCACAGAAACCACAGGGTATCTGAATCTCCCGTGACTGCAGGGTCCAGGGAGGTTCTTTGCGTACTTTAAAATCGAGATTTTTGAAAGCTGGAAGCTGCTGTTCCCCTTTGCGAGCTGACACTTCACCTTAGGTGCCAAGAGCTCTCAAAAGCTCTAATGAGTGCTCTAATGCCTGTTGCCGTCATCAATGTATTACATATGAACGTGGGATTCCCTTAAAGAAGATCTTGTTGAAAACACTGTCCTGTGGCTGTTTCAGCCTTCAACTGAGATAAGAATTCTCCTGTAACTGCAAGATCTGCATTTTCCAGGTTCTCTTATCTGGAAACCAGTGTACGTTTCTGTCTTTTATAATGTTACACCCAGCACTGTGTGACAGCAGGTGCTTAACACGATTCTGGGAATGGCCAAAGACTGTGATTGTTTTTAAACATACTATTCCTCCTGCTTTATTCAGCTGATATTGTTCTTATATGTGAGAGATGTGAATAAAAACTAGCACAGCTTTGAGAATTATAATGAGAGAAGAGTGGCTGAGATAATTTGCCACTCTGAGTCTTCTCGATGAAGCCCTTTTCCAGGGCTTTTCTGATGTCTCCTGACGCCAAGAAGCCCCTCTGCTGTGCAGTGTATCAGCTCCACGTGCACTCCCTCTGCTGGCATCCCTGAGAGACGAGAAATCTGGCGGGGCCTTCTGCTTGTGGCCAGTGATTGGTGGTTGCTGTGTGGAAATTCTTGTTGAAATAAAACCCTCCTCTGTCCAGTCAAAGTTCTTATTTGAGGGTGTAGCAAACCATGCTTTGTAAGGAAGTCAAATGATGCTTTATGATGATTCACTTTTCCAGCACAAAGTCAGCGCTTCCCTGCCCAGGCCCAGCAGGCTGGGCTGCCCTGTGGGAGGCTGCATTTTTGGCCCCGTAGGTATGCAGGTGCTCTAGGTAGGGAGTCTTGTGCAGGCCCTGTACCTCTGCAAGGGGTCTTCCAGCATCCAGGCATGCCCCCAAACACAGGAAAAATGCTCAGAATGGGCTCTCCAACACTTCTGGATGTGGGTGCACAATAAATACAGTTGCAGCTGCGTAGGACCAAGGTGATGTTTGCTTGGACTCCAGCTGTCAGTTTCTACGCCAGAGTGACTCATTACAACACTTGAGTTCAGAATTGTTGCTGACTTGCAGCACAGGTCTTTAATAACTGACTTGGCTCAGACAGAAGTCAGTGAGGGCTGACTGGAATTAACCCCCAAACCACCTGTTACAGTCAAGGTGACAGGAACTGTAAAACAGATCACTGCTGCCGAGTTAATGTCAGCAACCAGGTATCTTGCCAAGCTGTCATACACACTGGAAATATCTCACAGGAAATTGTTTCACATAAGACAACAAGTGTCATATCACTTGGTATTGAAGATAGTGGAATAATTCATCTTGTCCTATTTAAATTATTTTGGTTTCTCAGGTGGAATATGGCAATTTTTGCAGCATTTCTAATCTTTCATTGTAAAAAAAAATAAATGCAAACATAGCAAAAATCCTGGATTATTTTTTACTGAAGAAGGTATTAGAACATGTTCTTCTGAAAGAATTCTTTGTTAGCAGATCACTTTAAACCTAAATCAACATTTGTTAGGCTGAAAGGATTTCTATTCAGTGTTTTGAAGAGATGCAAAGCAGCCTGTCCTTGTTCATTTTTTCTGCTCGTTTCCTGCTTTTGCACTGAAATATTCATTTCCTGCCCTACTGGGAAAGGCAATCAGGTACAGGAAAGCAAGCAATAAATCTTATTTAGTGGCTTGTCAGTTTTTATCTGTAAATATAAAACAAAGAGGAAAAATGCTTAATTTGATAGAATTAGAAAAGTGGAGAAAATGTCTTTGTCAATTAAAAAAATAAATTAAGAAGGAGACTTGTTTCCTCCGATTGCTGTTAAATTTTAATTTCTAGTTTCGCTGATATGGAGCATACTATGCTCTTTTTAATTCCTTGTGCCTCATATGCAATTCTGAGATATTTCTTTGTTTCCCATGTTTCTTTTCTTCCTGATTAGCAATTAAGTGTGTGATGAGGTAATCTAACACTTTCAAAGGTGTTTGTCCCTTTGGGTTCCTCCAGCTAGAGGAATCTTTTTTTTTTTTTTTTTAATCCAGGGGCGATAACCATCCTGCACCCTAAAGAAAGGCAATATTGCACTAAATGGCAGCTCTGGTCTTAGTCCTACAGTTGCACCTTTACAGGCAGATATTTATTTCTTTGTGAGAACTCTGTTTTCCCTAATAAGATTTTGTGATGGACACAAGTCTGCAGAATGTCATCGATGGTGGAACTGCGTCTTCTAACATGAGCAATGCAGTTGTGAATGTTTGACTTCTTTTAACTAAGCCTTTTAAAAGATAAGGTCTTTTTTTATTAGATGTTTTATTATACAAGTGCATTAGAAATCTTAGATAAAAATGGAGAAATGTTTGAGGAAGCATTTAGTGTCCTAACAGTGTTATACACTAGTCATGTGATTCTGACCCTTTTCAGTTATCGTTTTTTCCTAAATCACAGTGCTTCACTGATTCAAAGAATAATTTTCTTTACTGTAGTATACTATATAGCCAACTTACATGTGAGTGCAATTTTTAGTGGTTTTGTTGCTTTTTAAACTTAGCCACAGGCAGGCATGGGACCTGCATTGTGCAGTTCTGATTCAGTGAGAGTATTTTGTCTAAATAAGCCTTCATTACTGCTGGATGAACATCCATGAGGAGAGGCCAGAAAGCATCCTTGAGTCTCTCAAGATAACTACTGTAATGGGAAATTTTGCTGCAGGCTTTTCCTGTATTATATATAATGTCCTATCTTCTTCCATGCTCTGTCATTTTTGCATTTCTGTACATGCCAGTAGTGGATATAACACTTTCTGCTTACCAAAAAAGGACTTAGTAACAGTAGGGAGAGTTTAGTTCATAGGCAAAACAGAAAATGAAATTAGTATCAGCAACAGAGATATTAAGTAGTTTCTATTTGTTCACTTTTACAAACTGAAAAAATATGTTAAGCTGTACAACATTTATTTCTCGGTCTAGAAAAATTTCAGTTTGCTCTAGTTTTTCCTGTTACTATTTTGTAAATGTTAAAGCCTCAAATTGAAAAACAACATGGTTCCTCTATTAGTCTTCAACCTCTTACCCTCAATGAAAGGGTGCAATTTTGCTATTGCTGTTTAGTGTGTTAAGTCATTCACAAAGTTTTGTTGTATTCTTGTCATTCTTGCCTATACCATTTTACTTGATAGATAGCAGTTTAGCAGATGGTTGTTCAGCCTTGTTAAATTAGCCCTAGATAGTGTCCATAGTTGACTTCTTTTTAACTTTGAAAACAGAAGGAAAATACCTAGTATACATTAGTAATAACTTGTTGAAATTGTCTTGTAAACAAGAAGTACATTTTCACCTGAAGAGTTGTCCCAAGATGGTATGATGATTCAAAAATCACTTTTTAAAGTGATTTTTAAAGTGAACTGTTTTCCTAGTTATTTTTCTTTTTATTTTCTATTTCCCTGATTCTCAGACTGTTTCCTACAATAGAAGATAGGTATTTTGGAAGAGAAAGAAATTAGAATGCCCAGCTTCACTGAGTGTTCAAAGCACTAATTATTTCTTCAAAGCTATGTCCTTACCATGTGTAGTTTTGACTTTCCTTGATTATCTGTATCTGGGACAATGTTTCCTTAATGCTTTATATCAGATGTGTTGGTCTTTTTTTATATAACTGTTACTTTTCACATTTTTATGGAGTAGGCAATTTTCTTAAAAAGAAATTAGGTTGTTAATTTATAGCAAAAAATAGAATAGAAAAAAATATGTGAGAGGTGGTAGAACTATTTGAAATGAAAATACTGATGCTGTATAAAAAATATTCAGTTGAGAAATCAGAATTTTTGTCCAGAAGCATATATAGTAGACTTCTTTATGAGTTTGAATTTCTTTTTAGTGAAGAGGGATTAATACAGCCTGTAACAGAGCAGTTATGGAGCCTTGGTCAGTTACTGTCCTTGCTGTCACTGCTATGGTTGAACATGTGTGTGCCTTTTGAAAGAGCGATTACCTTTTGACCTTTAATACAAGTCTAAAAAGAGTATGTATGGCACACTGGCAATCTCCACCTTCAGTCACACTTCATAAAACAAAATATCCATGTCCTTTACATATGATAGAAGGGTTAGTTTTACGCTGCGCAGCCGATAGATGCCTCTACAGGAATTGAGGCGCCTTTGTGCCTATTGCTAAGGAGATTCATCATGACCACTCTCCTGTTATTACCTCAGTGTTCCAGAGCAAAGATGCTAAGATAAACTGATAAATTGAGCATACTTCATACTGTGAAAATCTCAGGAGAGCTTTCTTGTGCTGAAAGAGCAAAGCATATATTCGGGTTTAAAAGTACAGGTGAACAAATGCAACTGTGTTGTGTAACAAGGGGAAAGCTCATGGGCTCCTAGTGGGTCACTTGCTCCTCTCCAGTAAATCTACTGGGAGTTAACACAGTTCTGCACCAGCTGTTTTTTCTGAGTATCCCTCAAGGCTTAAACCTTGGAAAGACTGAATGATGTGTTGTCTGATGATCACAAATCCATGACTAATTCTTGACAGAATCCACACAATCAGTAATCTGGGAAGTCAGAAATAACATGAATTCTGAAGGGATTTCCAAGCAAGTTGTTTTCCTTGCTGCATTGCTTCAGCTTTCTCCCAGCACTCACAGGCACTCCACTCAAAAATGTTTTCTGATTCCAGCCAGAATTTAGCTTCAAATTCTTTAACCTCTCAAAATATCTGTAATTCCATGTCTAGGGCTACTTTCACAGAAACCTGTGTCATATGAAGAGACTGTGGAGTAGTCTGGAGGTTCTTTATGATAACATGATTTTCCCAGAGTTTTAAATTCTCTCCTGATCACAGTTTTAAACAGTAAAAACCTTTTGTCCAGAAAAGCTGTGGATGCCTCATCTCTGGAGGCATTCCAGGACAGGTTAGATGGAGCCCTGGGCTGTCTGATCTGGTGAGGGGGCAACACTGCCCACAGCAGGGGGTTGGAACTGAATGGTCTTTAAGGTCCCTTCCAACCCAAACCATTCTGTGATTCTACAATACTCAGACTAAAAATATAGAGATGGTTCCTTTATATTGTTTTCCTTCTCTGATAATTTACTGTACTTGGCTATACTGCGAGTTGCAGCAAGTATACAAGTTGAGTTCTAAAACTAAATACAAAGCCATCATAGATACATTTAAGGGGAAAAATGAAGATAGTCATTATTAGGAAGAGAAGGTGATGAAAGTGACTTCACGATTCTGGCTATTACAACTTGGGATAATGCCTTTCAGTTTTGCATTGGATTTCAGAGCAGTCTCAAGCAAATAGGCCTTGAGCATCTGCATTCTGTGATTGCTATATAGGTTTATATGTTTAAGTTGGAACAATTTTCTTCTTATTAGAAGTTCTTTTACTAAAGCTCTCAGTGCTCTAAAAGTCAGGCTAACCTGAGCTGAGCTGGCAATCAAAGGAAAGCAATATCCTATTTGTTGTAGTGTTATAGCTATTGCTCTGATCATAAAAGTTCTGATGTTAAATTGTTTGTAATTCTCATGGGCATATGTTAAGCATTCAAGGTCTTTCTCTTTGTTTTAAAGGAGACAGTTTAGCTGAAGCTCAGTTAACTCTGCTATCTGTAGAAGTATATTCCAATTTCTGAATTAACCATGGCAATGACACCTATCTGGGTGTAAGCTGACTGAGTCCATAAAGACTGTGATGTTGCAAAAATATCACTACAATACCATTTCTCATTTTTTTTGGGGGGGGGGCTGAGGTGTTGTGTTGTGCGTTGTGTTTTCCTCACATTACCTGTGCAGCACATTCACCACACAGCAGATACCTGGTGATCCAGCCTAAGTTCCCATGGCATACTTAACAAATCCCATCACTGTGAGCTGACTCATCCAGAGCATATGCAGTGCTCCTTCGACAACACGCCTGTGCCCAGGGAGGACATATCATCCTAGGCAGGCACTTGCATGCTGGCCAGCATGGATCCAGCAGTGCTACCAACTAATTACCACCCTGCTCCATTGCACAGCAGAGCATGACCAGTCACACTGTTGTCTCTGATTTAATGCTGTTCTTTCCAACATAGTTGTCTGGATGTATTCGCCATGTAACCCTGCTGTATGAGTTCTTCTGTAGTCCATGGCATACACTAGCTATCTCCCTATTACTCTGTGTAATAAAAAACTGAATGTGCTCTTCTGTTTCTTTGACATCAATCACTAAGGAAAAAACAGGGATTCTTTGTTGTGCTGAAATGTCATTTATTGGGAACTGCAATGAATTTTCTAACACTTTTTTCTTCTTAACTTCCAGATTTTCCGAAAGAAGGCAGTAGAGCTTGGAGAGAAATTGCTGCCTGCTTTCAACACTCCCACTGGGATACCTTGGGCATTGCTTAATATTAAGAGGTAAAACAAGTGATTTTTGGTGACTGTATAAAACATATAAAAAAATTTTGTTGAAACTAAAATCTTTTGCCACAGAACTATTGCAATTGCAGCACAGTTCTAATCTTTCCAGCTAGGTGAAAGTTGAAGATCCTTAGTTCTAAAGCTTAAATTAGGAAATATAAGTAGACATACAATGTACACACAAGAATGCATACAGAAGTACATTTATCCACCTCAGAACTGACTGCTTACTTGTCAGTTAGTATGCTGTTCATTACCTTTCCCAAAGTCCTGCTTTAGTTTTAGTGTTGTTATAGGTACAGTAGTTGCAGAAGGACAGCTACTACTCTGAAAAGGCAAGGTGTCTAGCTACTTGTACGCTTGTTTTTAATCTTTCTCACCTGCCATTGCCAATGTGTCCTTTGATAACTAGTATATAAAGAAGCAAGAGTAATATCTGCTACAAGTTACTTTTTTGTTCACACCCTCTCATAAAGAGTGCGTACTCTCTTTTTTTTTTTTTTTTTTTTTTTTTATTGACCTGTCTGGGCATTTCACTTATGTCAACAAAAAAGCTGTGGTATAAAGCCAATTGCAAAGGATATTGTTAGGGTATGGTTGGCAAATTCTTTTTTTTTTTTTTTTTTTGGCATATTCTTAAGGACCAATCAACTTTCATAATACTGCAAGTAAGTCTTAGCATCACCCATTACAAGAATGTGAAGTACTGCTGGTCAGGGAGAATCAAGGAGAACTTCATCTCTGTATGTGTTGGTGTCACATGTTTTTGTTTGCTTGTTTGTGTGATTCCCTCCGTAACAGTCAGCATCTTCCCCTGTTCTCTGCTTAATGTATATTCATGGTATGCCTTTTTCCCACAGTGGGACATATGTTGGTACACTTGCTGGGTTAGCTATCTATGTCTGAGGATTCCCAGTAAGCTGCTCAGAGGCAGTCCTACAGAAATCCCTAGCATCTGAGTTTGGACAGGCTTATCTCCCATCTTTCCTTGAGACAAAAAGGATGCAGGAGACCAAGAGCACGTGTGTGTGCTAGGGGCAGGAGGGAGCTGGTTCCTTGCGGTCTTTTTCATCACTGAAGGAACTGATTAACTGCTGCTTGGTGAGGGTCCTTGTAATTCAAGTTGTTACTTACATGCATGTTAATGATTTATACTCAAAAGATTTTAATGAGTTCTGCACAAGTTAATTGCACAATAGCTTGAGCTTTTTCATTTGTTTTTAAGCTGTTACAAAAGCTTCCGAGTACAAAATCCTACCATACATTTGTAATTGCAGCACAACAGTACCTGATACTACATAGTGTATTTAAATATTATTAAGGTATTGTGACTAAAAATTTCTTCTATGCAGCCCTTATCTAAATCCTTACTTCTCTACTAAATATATCAGGTTTTTTTTTTGCAAATGTTTCAAATTTAGTGGTCGATCTTTATGGTTTTGTTCCTAGTTTCTCTCACAACAAATGCTGCGGGACACTGCAAATGTTGACCCCAAGCAATATAAGATGGTGATTAAAAAAAAACAAACACTGGGGATTCATTTCTTTCATTTCACCAAAGTGGAAGAAAATCTGCGTCAAGATAACTTCGTTTGCTATGGTAGCAAGTGTTACGTCAGTGCTGTGTTGTTGGTTATTCATTCCGAATCCTTGCACATCTGTCTAGATTTGACCTTCAGTAGATGACTCTTCCATAATACTGTGCATAAACAAATATGCTGTCATCCAGGCTTAGGAAACGCTAAGCCACTGAAGCCTGAATATATTACAGATCTAATATGCCTCATTTCTGATTAGTATTTTATTTGATTTTATTTTGATTTATGCTTCAAACTGGAGAACACTGACAATAAATTGTGGATGTCTGGTTATTTTTAAATGACTATTTTTGGATTAACAGATGAGCTGAGTATTTGTTTCACTAGGCCAATACTCTTCACAAAATAGCTTATTTTCTCTGCTTATCCTGTATGTCAGAGCCAGACTTGCTCTCTCTGTGATTCCCTGTGTGCAAACCTTCTTTTGTCCGTGTGTGTCCTAGTATGCCAAAAGCATCCACTTGAAGTCTTGTCCTCTTTTTCTTTTCCACTGTTTTTCTTCATCTTTTTCCTTTCCTCTTAATTCAAAGGCCATGGGACACTTGCTGTCTACTTGTGGAACCTTAATTTTCAAATAAAAAAGTTAACTGTACTTTTTTTACAGCTAAAATTATTAGCCAATTTCTTGAGTATGTTTGTTTCTATATGAAATTTAACATTGTCACTAAAGTACATTTTAAATAATTAGATGGGAAGTTTTCAATGGAATTTCCTTTTCTTTCTTTCTAAATATTTAAGATGCATTTCCATGGTTTTTGATGTTCCTGATATTGCTCTGTATCTTCAACTCACTTTCAGCATCTGTTTTTCACTCCTAGATGACAAAACCAGTTTTTAAAATTTATTTATTCCTTGCATCCAAAAAAATTCTTTAGATATTTTGTGCTCAGTCCTACTAAAACAGCAACTATTACAGCTTCTTTAAATAACATACTAATGTTTATGATTCTTTATCTTTGTTCTCAGAGAGCCATGACAAACTGACTTATTCATGCTAAAGTTTTCGTTTCTCTTTCTCTAAAACTTCAAGTAGTTTATGATTGAGCAATTGTATTGCTTAGGTATGTCTGTAATATGCTTCTCCAATCTACAGTAATTTAAAAAAATCTGTTTACAGCTCTCTTAGATAGTGAGTTAAGTAATCTTAAGAAATATCCAACTTGTGTCATGTTCATAGTGTCAAGTAACCCTCTAAGTATATCTGCCCTGTAACTATTAGAAAGGAAACTGTTTGTGATTAGTTTGGACTTTTGAGATGGTGCCCAGCTGTGAAATACAGGGAGCCCAGATTGTTGTTGGTCTGTTGGACCAGTCAAGAAAACACTTCTCAGTATGGGATCCTGTACAATGTTCTTTCTCTTTTGGACTGAAATTCTCTCTTTATATTACTTTTTTTTTTTTCCTTTTTTTCCTTTTGGAAGCAAACCTGTATCTTTTTTTCCAGTTCTTATTAGTTCCAATAACATCACATTACTGCTTTATAATAAACAACCCAGAAGCATTCTTCTATGAAAAACCATAGTTTCCGTAAAATGTTTATTCTCCATGCACTGGCCAGTGGAATCACTGTTTTAAACTTATTTATTATCCCTTGTATGCCAGTATGTAGCAATACTGTTAGCCACTAAGTTGACTGGCTTTTTATGTAGAATCAATCCATCATATAACCTCTCAGTGCATCTGAAATTTTGAAAAATAGTTATGCCTTATGTCTATGAAAAAGCTTTTGACTGGGCTAAATAATTTTTTGTTTGTTTGTTTGTTTAATTTCTGGAGACAACAAACGAAGTGGGTTGTTTGGACCTCCAGCTTGCTTCCAAGTGTTGTGACTGGGAGGATACTGCATTTTTTTTCCTAACTCCGTGACAAGAGTGACTGATTTCGACTTTGGTGGATATGGAGACTGTGGGAAGTACAGTCTAGAAGGAAAGGCAATGAGGTGTGGATGCAGTATTACAGAGCAGGGAAACTTAATGGAAGTCAAAAGGGAGGAGATTTGAATTTGATTAATGTGTCTTGAAGTCAGGAAGTGATAAGATTTACTTGACATAAACATAAAATGTGTACTGTGTCTGATGTCAGCCAAGGATTCTTTGTCTTTTACACTTTAGCCTTGATTATTCATTAACAGTGGACCTGAGCTGAATTCAGTATTACCTATTTTGCAAACCGAGATTGCAGAGAACCTGCTAAATTGTTTGAACAAAGTAGTTATTCATTTGTACGTAATCAAGGATACAAGTAACCAAAACTGCAGTATTTTTGCTATTGCATCTGGTCACCACGTGTTATGTTTATAAAACAAACTGTGCTTGATTTTTTTTGTCTTTTTTTTTTTAAATCACATTTTGTACAGAGTATTCATGGTAGGCCACAGACTTTGCCAGGCCTCCATACCTGTATGAATGTTTTCTGAAGCTACGTATGACCCTGGGATCCCCTTTGTTCTGAGCAAAATAATCCACCAACAGAGCACCTTTAGAAATATATTTTTTTCCTCCCGCCTTGTTTGAAAAAAAGAAAATGCCGTCTTGATTTTTTTTGTATCAGTTCATGTTTCTAAAGCAGCGTGTACTGTCTTTCTTTTGTCTTTCCTGTTGGATTAATTTTGAATGCTTTAGGTTTTACCACCACCTATGCTTCCTCTTCCCATGACAGCAGCATAGAGCAGAACAGCTCTCCCCCAGCAGCCCAACTTGCCTTACAAAGTGATCCGGGTGTTTTTGGTGAGAGGGATTTTGTGCTAAACAAAGCAGCTCACAGTGTAGTTAGGGGGACTAAGGCGCAGGTGTTTCTTCTGTTGCGAGGCATATGCTCTGGTATTTCAGGGAATTGGTAGCATGTTAAATTGCAGTCATTTAAAGGAACTTACCTGCCAGAATCTTCCATTTAGTAGGAAATGTGGTTCAAAAATGAGCAACCAATGTATGAAGTGTTGAAGATGGACAGCAGAACTTGCTTGAAAATATTTTAACATTTCAAAGTGATTCCCAGATTCAAAACATGCTTACAGTACATGTGCCTAAATCACTTTAGAAGCAAAAATTGGCTTTCATAATCTCTTTAATCGTGTTAGGAAAGCTTAGTGTTTTCTTAAGAAAAGATACGGCTTAATGCTTAACTGAGGTTTTCTTTGAATTCTGGGATTTCTAAAATGTCGTAATCGATGCACTTACAGTTATATTCCTTATGGTTTGTAAAGGGATCTTAATGCACTGAGAAAGCTTGAAAATGTGAAGATAGAATCCAAGCATATAAATTCAGTAATTTGTTTTTGGACAGCTTATTTCCCCCTCTTAATTTATCAGAAATGCCAAACTATGAATGTTGCATGATATTGCAAAATTTTCCTAAACATCATGTTGTCTGTATAATATTATGTGCTTTAACAGAGATGGTGATTCATGCGTTTACTTGTCCTAGTGACTCATCAGGCATATCTAAAAAGGAAAAGTGAAAAGAGAGAGGGGAGGAAAGGACAAGAGAGGAGAGAAATCTCACACATTGTCAGAGGGCTAATGTAAATTTTCTGGTTTGCATTATTAACTCTGTCTAAATTAAAAAAAAAAAAAAAGATTACAGAACTAAATAAAGGTTATTCAAATTTGACTATCATTGGCAAAAATAAATGTGTGATTTAAAGGGTTTGTAATTAGGAAAAACTTGCATTGTCTTCAATGTTTGTCATTGTAGGGCTATGCAGAAGTCATGTTTAGGTAGAATATTTAATTTTTTCCATCTACTCTGGGCTTAATTTTAGAGGAAGGAATCTAAAGTCTCTTAGAAAATAAAGCTAAAAGTAATCTTGTGTTTGCATGTATGACAAAGGCTTGCATGTGTGGTTTTGGCAAATGCTCCACTGATGTTGTAAACTAAAGTGGTAATAGTAGTAAAAAGGATTTGGATATTGAATAAAACACTGAGATTTCCACTGTTAAAACACCCTGATTGAAACCAGACCTTTTCCTTCAGGCATTTGGATCACAATGTGGATTTGTATTAGCACTGGATGTGGAACGATAAATCCTTCCTGAATTTCAGCTATGTAAAAATTGTCTGGTGTTAAACACTTTTTTGGGGAATCAGATTATTTACCTTCTTAAAGGTATTGATCTCTCCCTATTGGCTAATGAAGGCTTTAGACAAATTATTAAAAGAACTAAATTTTTGAGTTACGAAAATGAATTCCAGCCTGATTTGTAAGTAACCACTGATAAAGACTATTTCAGTAAAGGGTACCTCTTTTCAGCACTACCATTTTAAGTGCTGCTTAACCTATTGATGCATTGCATGGTTCACAATTAGAGTTCTTGAGTCAGTACGTTGCAATATTTACCTTAAAAATGGTTTTGTTTGGAGTCTTTACATATCACCATGTTATACACCATCTCTTTAGCAACTTTTGTTTTAGAATGTCTTAGAATACTATAGTAAGCAAATTGCTTGCCCTTTCTTTGCCTTTTTTGAAATGAGTAGCCCATTCTGCACTGAATGACTAGTGCCTTGTATTCAGTAAAATCAAATGAATCATTCTAAATTTATAGTTACTGAAAATAACAGCATTCCTTTTTTTCCTTGAGTTACCATAAATAATTCTTCCACCTTCACAGGTGAAAATAAGTAAATTGATCTGAAAGTGTTACTAAAATTTGTATTTGATGATTGTATCAGTACAGTTTTGGCAACAGATATTTTGGACCTTTGGCAGTGTCTCATTTGCCACTGAGCAGTGCAAGGATCCCACATGAGAGAGTATTGGTCTTCACTTCATGGGTTTTGTCCTGCTCCACAGCAGACACTCTCAATGGGGGTATCAAAACCTTCTTCAGCTATGGTAAATTTTCATCTTGGCCATTCTTTAAGAATGGGAAATGACTTTTTTTTGTTTGTTGTTTATAACAAGGGTAGGAAAACTTTCTGTACTTCTGAAAGTGAAAAGGACATGAGTCAGGACAAGCAAGTTACACTGTTTTGTGTTTTGCCTTAGAAGAAATCAGGAGTCAGCACTTATGGTAGGTACAGGTCATGTACTGACCAGGTGCTTCATGTTTTCTGCCAACCTGGTTGTAAATTAACCAGGCCCTGGATGAAACACAGACAGGATTTATGGGGAAACACATAAGGTTATATGAAGAAGAGCATGAGGAAATTTTATCAGATCATCAGTTTGCTTCCCAATAATTAAAACTGTTCTTGCTCCTGTAAGGAACCTGCTTGCAAGGTTTGGAAATTGCCTTTACAGAAAAGAGGATTTTATAAATCAGTACACAAATATTGGTGCTGCTTGTGGTTTTTCTTTAGCAGCTAACTGCTGCTATCCTTTTGATACTGTCAAGATAATTGGGAGTTCCTTGATGATGTACTTCTGTGCTGCCCTTGAGAAACAAGGGATCCCCTGGATCTTTGTGGTAGCACTGAGTTTCTAGGTGTATTTGAGAGCTGAACATGAAGATGCACAGGACAGGGCCTAGCTGAAGATGAAACACAATTGTTCATCTCACCAGCACAGAAAGAGCCAGCTCTCACTGCGGTCACCAGGCAGCCATTCAGCAGGAGGCAGTCTGAGGAGTGATTGTCTCTCCATGAGGTAAAGAGCTAGTGTTTGGCCACCTGAGCTGCTCCTCCCTGACCACTCTGCTGGAACCAAGAGTGCTTGGTGTAAGCACAGTCCCCTAGCACTGGCTAGAGATTGTTTCCCTTTCAATTGCTTGTATCGCACATGGCCATTTTTTTGTGTCCACCAAATGTAGTCCCATTATAGACAAAATGTGGCTGTTGGAAGAGTCTTCTTTCAGAGGACAGGAAATCAAGACACACAGACTTCATGTTTCATTAAATACCCGAAAGGAGTACAAGCACTCCTCAGCCATTGCAATTCAAGTCACTTCATGGAAATGCTTCAGTTAAATAACAGTTATACTAGAATTGTTTTACCTAAGAATTTTCTAAAGGACAAATGGTCAAGGGACATGTATTACTCACTTTGTACATTTGATGTATGTACATTTGCATGATTTTGCCTGTAAAATTCATCAGATCTTTCTGACTAGTGACATTTTTAAATGGCCATGAAAAAAAGAGAGAACATTTGAAGATTCACTTGTGTTTTTTAGCTGGAATTACTTTGATACTTCTACCTGGACAAATTCTCAAAACTAGCAAGTTTTTCATAAAAACAATAATTTCAAAATGGAAAAAGTTTTGGCTGTTTGGTTTTTTTTTTCCCTACTCTTGTTTAAGCATCTTTATGATTGGTGAGTTATTAACAGTTGAGGGATTCCAAGCCTTTGACAGTCTCACTAAAAGGCTGGCAATACTGTGCATGATACCTAAGCACTACAAATCTGCAAGAACAAGATTTTTCCCTACTACCAAAAGAAAGGACTATTTTAGATGCTAAAATAAGCACTAGTTTAAGCAAGTGACTAATATTTGTAGTTATTTTACAAAATTCCATTTGTCCTAAAGGAGTGAGCATGAAGAAGTATTGCTAACTACATTTTATGGAAATCATAATAGAGAACAGATTCTTCTACCTTCTTCACAGAAGACTACATTGTTTTCCTCATTAAAAATACATTGTTTACTTCAGTATTTTTCCAAGTACTCTATCCTTTTAAAATACATTTAATACATATATGTATACATATATGTGTGTGCACACACACGTGTATATATAAACATGTATACACACATATTGATATAGATTTATTTGTGATTTTGTGGTTTCTTCTTACTGCTGATACAAGAGAATCTCTCTGAACGATAACCGTCCATCTGAATGACTGAAAATCTACCTGTAACTGATGCAGGTGTGATGCTTCATGTATCTCCTGATTACCTATTTCACTTATCTTAAATTTAAGCTTCTCTTTATAGCACTTTATAATTCTAATAATACTCTGAAACTTTAATTTTGTGTTTTTAGTTTTATTATAACCAATGCTGACAGGTGTTTTGTATGCCTTTTTTTTTAGCTTGTTTAGTTTTAAGTTGACTAGCCATAGCTGTCTATGATATTTTTTGTTCTGAATAGTTTCATTCAGAAAAAACTTTTCACAAATAAATCAGATATTCTTTCAGCCCAGTTTTCCATTTAATACTCTAAAGGGACCTTAAAATATGAAATAGGAATACAGTAGGATGTATTTTTTCTCTAGAAATCTGTCAGTTTAATCAGAGTAGTGAGTATCCATGCAGACTGATTTTAGAATTCTGTCGTGGTTTTATGATTTTCGGTTATTGGTACTCCACATCATAACATCATGTATTGAATGTACCTGGTTCTCAGAAGAGAAGGACTACTACATTCCCCATGGTACTTTGCTCTTCTGTTACCATTTTCCAGCCGGAGAGAAAAGATAAAAGCTCGCAGTATAAAAACTTGCAGATCACAAGACCTCATCTCTTTTTCCGCTGTCTCTCATCTTGTCAGCACCTCACTCTCCAGCCATCTTATTGTCGGTAGTAGAGTAAGGCCTACCTTGATTTTGGGACATTCTCTCTCTCTGTATTGGATTTATCAGCTTAAATTGTAATTGTATTATGGTGTGTTGTTTTGCATTCCGATATTTTATTTAGTAAATTAGTTTGTTTCTCCTCAGATTGTTGCCTCTGTTCTTTGCTCTCAGGGCCATCTCCTTACCCTTTTCCCCTTTTCCCGGGGCGTGGGCCCGTGGGTCCCCTGTCCCCTTTGTCACGGAACCGGGCCGAACGCCCGTAAACCATTGACAAATTCTTAGAGCTTTAGAACCATTATTTATTTTAACATAAACTAAAGTTTATTAGTTGTTAATTGTACAGTTATGTTTGGCATCTGGGGACATTAGGAGAGCTTCCATTACTTTCAGGAATCTTTAAGTGATTGAAGGATTATTGGCTTCCTTGTTTCCAGCTCCACACGTTTTAGCGGTGGAGTGGGTATCTTTCAGTAGTGACCAGCTTCAAAGATCCATCTTAGAACAGAACATGTCCTTGCTTTTAAATAATGATCTCAGCATTGAATATAGACAACAGAAGTGCTTTGTTTCTTACTTTCAGTTGTCTAGTGTTCATCAACATGATGGTGCAGTTCCTGTTCTGCTTATAATGCCTCTTGACTCAATTTGAATCCTGAATCTAAGTTGCAAGTGGCTGTTTGTGGTATCAGTTTTTTATTACAAGCTTGATCATCCAATGCCTTTATTTGTACGTTTTCAGTAAATCAATAAATAATTCAATCCATCATTAGCTCTGTTCTTATTTATGTATTTTCTAACCCTACCACTCCTCTTCCATGTTTCCTGCCCTCTTCTAATCTAAATCCTCTTTCTTTGGAGGAGAAGCACACCAGTAATGATTTTCTGCTCTGTTTCTTCTACTGAACTGTGATTCTGCACTCGCTCCAATATATTTAATAAGAGAAACCTGAAATCTGATATAATATACATGTTATAAATAGAGGTACAAATGTTTATATATTTGTATAAAAGCACTTAGCACTACAAGGCAAGTTGGGCTGATTTAGGCAAATTTGGGAGAAAGAACAAATTTAAAAAAATTGTGCTTTGGTGCTGAAGGCTATCTAATCTTAAAAATGTCTTTTCTTATCTCTTGTTTCAACTACGGAATTAAGTGTTTTTTACCACTCCCTAGAACTCTTAAGAAATTCTAATATATATATATATGTATTGAAATGCATTTTCAGCCTTCATTAGCTATTGAGTACTCAGTCTTTGTTTTCTAGCACCTAAGTTGACAAGAGTTTTGTTATTTCAGACTGAGTAACACAGATTGCTGCTCTTGGGCAACCATGATGTTGTATTTCCAGTAGTGCTACATCTGTTCTCGTCTCTTGGAAATCCTGGGGAGAAAGAGAAGGAACAAGCAGGAACAAGCAGCTTTCTAAGCAGGAACAAGGCTGGAAAAATAGAACAACTTTTGTGCATAAATGGAAAACAAAAAAAGTTACATTTGTTTTACTTGTTTCTCTTTTCCTCACAGAAGAAAAATTGAATCATCTTTCTGTTTTATAAAAGTGACTTTTGATATCAATACGGATACTGACACAGGCAAATCTATGCTGTTTGAACTCTGCATTAATTAGCTTTGCCTTCCTTATATCTGAACACTCTTTATCAAAAAATTGGCGAACTGTGATCCATATACTTGTTTTCCCTTAATAGTTCTTATAAATCTTGCAGCTTGTGCTGTGTGAAGGCCAGACAGGTGTGAAGCACTTCTAATAGTTTCTAATGCGAATATCATCCAATTAAAAAATGCTTTCTTAATCACAACTGTATTTTAATCATTAGAAAAGTCTCAGCAGTTAAGTCTTTCAAACAATGCAACTACAGATAAAACATCTTTTATTATTGAAAATATGTTGAACTACAGTCAATCTCTGACTTTAGTTATTAGAAAATTCTTTAACAGAATTTTTAAGACTGTAGTTTTTCTACTAACCATATTAAGTCAAATTATAATTTATAATCTATTTGCCTTATTACAACACTTCATTAAAATGTCAGAAGATACAGCTTCTAGCTGGGATATTTCACTAAGAACTGTGCACACAGAGCTTTTCACATATGGAAATAACTACAGCAGTTCTGTTCTGCAGCATGAATTAACAGAGATTGATTGCAATCTGTTTTTATTAACTCAAGGAAGAAAAGCAGTATAGTGATATTAAGAAAATTAATTATAACTTTCTAATCTGGTAATTAACGTGCAACTAGGCATGAGTGCAGTTAGTGAAATTCAGTGATTTGGCAGTCCTGACAAATTATCATCTTTTTTAAGGTGGACTACTGTTTTTTAATCTTTGCTCTTTTTTTTTCCTATTTCTGAATGGTTTTCAAGATTTAGATGTTAGATATGGCCTTTCACTATAATGATGTGACCTGAAGTTCAGAGGTATTCTTTACAACCCCCTTTTATTCTTTTCCAGTGTTGTACTGAAGTTTCTTATGAAGCAGTTGTACAAAACAGTGATTACTGGTAATTGACCTGCATATGTTGAATAATCTTAAAATGCTACTGAGAATTAAATGTACCTTGTAAATTGAGAAGCTTCCAATTAAATAGAGTTCTTAGGATAATCGCTTTCAAAACTAATCAAGTAATATAACGATGTTAATGAAACTCTTATTGACTTAATTGTGACAAATTAATAAACCTAACCAATGCAATTACTTTAATGGTTATATTAGTTTGCATTTTTCATAACTTATCCATAAATGTTTTTCAGAAATACAAAAGGAAAATAGAAATTACGTAGGTGTACTGAATTAGCATGACAAGGTGACTTGAGTGGAGGAGTGTTTGTGACTGACCTTGCTGTCTTTATGAGGCGTGAAGGTCATCATGAATCACTCTGTGCTCTGTGCGTCTTGTCTAGTAAGAAACCAAATGCTACTGAACAAAAATTAGAAATAGGACCTGAACAATGTTATTGATAAGAGAAAATATTCTTAATCAGTCTGGCTGCAGAATCAAGTAATGTAGTCTTGTCAATAATATTTATCTTTAGTTCTGAAGTCCAGGAGGTCTTCCAGAAGCAAATTCAGTCCTATATAAATGCCTTTTTGTAACAATGTGTGTTTTTTCCTCATAATATAGGTATGCAATGTGAAATCTAACACTGAAATATTTTCATTCTGTTTGATAGATTGGCCTTTATTGTCTTTTTCCTTCTTTGTCTTTTTTATGAAAACAAACATTTTTTTTCTTTTTCTTTTGATTGCTGATCAGTCACACATACATGTAACTGAAAGGTGATCCTCTTCTGTGTCCTTCAGTTTCTGCTGTGATGGCCAGTATGATATTCATATTGAGAAAGAAACTATAAAAGATACTCAATTATTCTGTCAGGAGAAATGAGGATTATTAAACAATCTGTATCTGCTGAGTTCCTTCTGGATTTTCTCTATTCCGTTTTGCACTGAGTTGTCGCTAGAAATCCTGTGCACACTCGTACCAGTGGTTTGCCATTATCACATCAGTGTTGTAGGCAGGTGAGACAGACTCAGCTGAGCACACCTCTTGCTGCAATGAGCCTGCCTGTGTTAGAATGATTACCAAGTTCTGTGAAGGCTGAACCTGAACTATTTATTTTTTTAATGATGCCATATAATTTGGAATGACTGTAGTAAGGAGCTAATGCCTGGTGAGTCAGTCTTAAGAATGAGTGTTCCGATGAGAAAGCCTTCCATTAGCATGTTCTGCTCAGACATGTAACTCATCATGGGCTGACTTGTATAAGGGCAGAAGTCATTAGGAACTCATAACTCTTTCTTCTTGTTGAAGAAAGCAAGCAGTCTGACTTTTTACTCCTTAGTCCAGAGGACTGATGAGGAATATCATCTATGCGTTTAGGTTAGGTGGATGCATCTAGCTGAGATACAAATATACTTTATCTCTTGTGTTCTTGCTGTAATCTCACATTAAAAATAGAGCAATTTTGTGTTTACTGCTTTTTGATGAGCTGACCTGCTCACTTTTTTTTGTAGATCGTCACCTGAATCAACCTGACTTAAAGGATATGGTATAACTGAATGTAATTTTTAAAGACGTACCAGAATAATCGGTTTGCTCTATTTTAAACAATCCACTGCCCACCAACAAGCTGTAATAAAACCCTAGAAGTAAATGTAAAAGACACATTAATGCCACTACAGCCGGAAGGTAAAGAAAAAATAAGAGTTATTAGTTGGAGAGCTATTCAGGAGGAAATGAAGAGAAGCTAGTGAGCCAGCTAAGCAGTTTGTTCCAGAAATTTGCCTTCATTGGTTTAAATTTCATGTTAAAATTGCATTTTTATTGTTACACCTCTGACACATCTTTATGAGGAAGTTAATAGGAGAGAGCAATCTTTCTGCAAATTAAATGAAAGGCTACTGTTTCCAGCTGACATCTGTGGAACTGCTGCTTCATTCCTTGCAGTAGTTCTTAGAGAAACAAATGAGCAAGTATTCATTATAATTGAGCTTTAATGGTAGCCATATGCTATATATCTTGTAATGGTGCTAATGTTGTGTGGGTTCTGTGTAATATAAAAAAAAATAGTATGTCTCTTAAAGACCCATTAATGTAAATGTCTTGATTCAGTACTTAGCCTTGGTGGAGCTTGTGCGTTTTAAATGTCTCCCAGTAAGCCACAGTCAGTACAGCAAATCTGACAGTCTTTCTGGTTGACCTTTCAGGTTGTCCATTTCATGTCATATTGCATTCTTTATAGATAATGAAATCTGTTGGGGCAAAGAAGATTCTAAGTGTTTCACTTGGATCTAAATTATTTTCAAATTAATATTTTCTAACAGATATTTCAATGCTCACTCTTTCAGCAATGCTGTTTCACATCATTTCGTAATTTTCTACCGAGGTCATAAGTAAATGATTTTCTCTATTATCTACCTGGAATCAATTTTGTAAATTAATTGAATTTTGCATAACTTTTTTATTATTCGTAATTGTTTTGAAAGCTTTTAGACTTGGCTTTGAAGTCTTAAATCTGGTTTACTAGCATTCAAGGTTTTAATGAGTGGTACAAGTTCACAAGCTTGGTTTTGGGTGAACAGAACTTCTGATAGTGCTTCAAACTTGTTTCTTGTTTTCCTAGACTTAGTGAAGTACTAAACAGTCCAGTTTAGGAAAGACAGACTGGTTCATCTGAATGATGTACCATGTAATTTGCTAATGCTAACCTTAAAAATAAGGACACTCTGTGGTCTTTACTTGTTTCCCTCCTCCTCCTAAAATGCACAGTGATGGGATGCCCTAAGTATTTTACTACTATTTTACTACTATCTTTAAACAAGCTTAATTCATCAAGAATATGTAGTTTAGCTCTCTATTCCTTTATTTCATGATTTTTGAGAGGTTTCAGGAATTAAATAATCCCAGGAACTAAGGCAGAATTCGTGTAATTAATTTGTATGTTCTAAAGGTAAGCACCCAAGCTACACCTGAGTTTTTCCAGATGAATGTTTGTCTAGCCATTTCTTCAAGATCTCCAACATGGAGATTCCATGCTTTTTCATGGAAGCTTGTATCAGTGCTTCTGTCTTCAGTACTGGGAGTTTGGGAAGTTTGTTTTTTCCTGGTGTCTGTCCTGGAATTTCAGTACTTTACTATTTCAGTGGAAGATTTCTCCCCTTTTATTGTGTTGGAAGAAAACTCTTGTCACATCAAATCTATTGCCTGTTAATAAGAACATCCCCAGTGTAGTGCTTTCTTTGTTCCTAATCATTCTTGTTCTTCTCTAAGCTTTTTAAAATTTGTCCCCATTTTTCTTTAAGTGTTGTTGGTGTTCAGTATTGAACATATCTCAAGAAAGACCTTTCCCTCAGTGAATAAAACTTGTCCTTTAGAACTTTCATTCCTGAGGTCATATTTAAGCCACATCCTCTGCCCCATGACATGGCTTGTTTGCATTTCCACTTAGCATCCTGCTCATTTCTAAAACCTCCTTCTCCATTCCTGCTTCTCCAAATTTTGGGGAATGCAGCAAATTCCTCAGTAGTTTTGTGAATTTTCCAGGTTTCTTTTTCATAAACATTTTTTAGTCAGCAAAATACTTGTCTTCTCAGAGCAACTGGTGATTCAGCCTTCTGGTATAGGCTAGATTTATTTCCCCTACTCAAGAACAACTCAAGAAAAAGAAAAATGTTAGACAAAATCCTGGCATCAACATCAATTTCTATAAATTTTGTGTTGTGCTGTACCACATCGGTATCTGATCCTTTTTGTTTCGTTATCTCTTGAGCCTCTTGAAGCAAGCAACCACTTTATTTTCACCTCTCCTTCTTTTGTAACTCTTTTGTATGAGCCTGATTGGTTTGTCATTCATCAATCATGTATTGACTAAACATGCCTTACCTACTTCAGAGTATTAGAAAAGAGCTGCAGAGAGATCAGCTGTAGCATAGGTCGTTCTTTGTACTTGCCTATTCCAGGGTAGAGGAGAGGTTGGCCTTTTATATTCCCCTAATTCACCCACACATCAAAGACAACTCAGGCTCTGTTTCTGGCCCTTGAAGATGCCCTTTGTAATTCTGCCAACTGGAAAGAGACAAAAGTGAGAGCAGGGAGCCAGCTCCACTTTTTGTGTTTACTCTGATCATCTGGGCAAGGTGTTGCTCTCATACTCCCCAAATTATAATACAATAAGAGTTAAGAAATTAATCATTTTGATAGATGAGACAGAGTTTATTTTAAGTCACTCTTAAGGGATGTAAAATAGTTGCTTTTGATGGTTTATGAGTTCAGAGATACCCTGTTACACAAGAAACAATTTTGCACTTTTCCAAAATAGTTATTTAGTCTGACATTATCTTTCAGAAGTGTCACAAACACTCATCAGTATGCCATGTCTTTACAGAATCTATTCCATTTCTGCTAAGGTCTTCATTTCAGTTTGAAGAATAAGTGTGGTGCATATTTCTGCACTGAAGCCATTCAAACAGTGAGAGATAACAAACAGAATTTCAAACCTTTTACCAAATGTTTTGCTAGAGTTAGGACAGAAAGCTGATTTTCTTAAATGCTCTATAAAACTGTAGCAACTTTTTCAATGTGTAATAAAATTGTGTGCTGCTACAAGAACAAAAAGTACACATACTGCTCCAGCAGAACTCCAGAAATCTGTTTTCTATGCCTTCGATTGTTCTGTCATTTTAAATGGTAATCTTTTCATGCTCATTCCATTTCATCCTTTGTTATTTTCATTGTAATGATTAAAATCCCATTACTTTTAAGAAAAGCTGATTTCACTACTTAATACCAACTCCTTTGTTATCAAACAATCTCATTTATGAAATCCTCCAAGAAATAACTTAAGTGTGATCATGACTATTAACACATGGACTGTTGTTATTTTCTTTAAGCATTACTCTTTGAAGAAATGTTTGGTGCTTCCAATTCTTCTGCTCTGCCAACGTAGCATATATCTTTCAGCCTTTTTCAGCTCAAATGAGTTATGTGGTAATTTAATAGAGAACTCCTTCCCTTCTTCAGGATATTCACTACGTTAAAGTACCATTGTATCTTAATATAAAACATGTATTACTGCAAAAAGATTAAGAAACAAAATCAATTTTTCTTTAAAAATTGCAAGCCTTGACTAATCTGACTTTATTTAGTATTCAAGGTAGTGTTTGTCTTTTTTATTTTATTTTTATTCTCCTTGTGGTATAATCAAATTGTCCTGGATCATAGTTTCTGGTGCATGTCTGAGAATTAAGCTGTATGTGCTGTGCTTAGCTATCTCAGAGCTATTTATAAGAAACTCATCAGTTTCTTATAAATAGCTCATCTGTAAGATGAACAGCAGCTGTGTAAAAATATTTGTTGCTTTATAAGTAGCGTGAAGGGAAAATTTTGGGTTTGGTGCAATACAACTGAATAGTAATGGTAATGCCAACGGTTTACGGGCGTTTGGCCCGGTTCCATGACGAATGGGATGGGGGACCCACAGACCCATGCCCCGGGAAAGGGAAAAGGGAAAAAGGGTAGGGAGATGGGCCTGAGAGCAAAACACCGGCAAAAATCTGAGGAGAAACAAACTAATTTACTAAATAAAATATCGGAATGCAAAACAACACACTATAATACAATATAATTACAATTTAAGCTGATAAATCCAATACAGAGAGAGAGAATGTCCAAAGTCAAGGTAGCCTTACTCTACTACCGACGATAAGACAGCTGGGGAGCAAGGTGCTGCCAGGACGAGAGACGGGCAGAAAAAGAAGGGACGAGGTCTCGTGATCTGCAAGTTTTTATCTTTTCCCTCTGGCCGGAAATGGTAACAGAGGAGCAAAGTACCGTGGGGAATGTAGTAGTCCTTCTCTTCTGAGAACCAGGTACATACACTACGTGATGTTATGATGCGGAATTCCAACAACGGAAAATCACAAAACCATGACACAGAGGTAATAGAGTAATGGTAGTAGTGGTAATACAGACTCTACCAGAGGAAAAGCTCTAATGGGGTGCCTTCTTTCCTAAGAGAAAAATCAGTTACATACTAGATTATGTGTTTTTACATCTGATACTTGATAGTAGGACATATTCCTGTTTACTCATATGTTAGTTAACAGATTTGACTGCATTTTAGCCCTTGTTTGGTTTGTTCTTAATGAGAGACTTTATTCATTTACAAAAATGTGATCAATTTAAATTGTATTTAATGAAACAATATTGCATCACGTTTGGGGCACAAGCATGACATTCAAAATCAGAAAATGATAAATAATAACAATTTATTTAACGAGACTAGTTATATGCTTGAAACTAATATCATTTTAGAAAAACAGAAATAGTTTCTTATCATGAAATTGACTGAATTATACTGAATAATGTGTCTTGTGTAAAGTGGGGTAAAAGAAGTCTGTAAATTGTGTTTAACTGATGACTTGTTTTCTATATAGTGATTGATTTTAGTCTGGATTCTCAAATAGGTTGAAGGATAAAACTGTGCATAAACTATGACATAAACTGTGTTGGGAAGAGGATCTAGAAGAGTCAGTTTGTTTCTTTGTATTGCTGATTTCCAGTAAAAGAACCAGTTCCCAAATCTGAATGTTGTGAGTTGGAAGGATTTATATAATGATACTGGCATTTCAGTCAGGCTGCATGAATTCTCAGTGCTAAATTCATATTTGTTCCTATTTACTACTCCTATTTAACTATAATATTTACTGGATTTTTTTACCCAGTCAGTCTGAAATGCCTTCTGGTTACTTCCAAAGACTGTGCTTAGTCTACACCGCGTTTTTACCTCAGTTTCTTCCCTAATAGGATACGTAATTTCCATAGTTAATGCTGCTATTGAAATGCATTTTGTCCTCTCCATCTCAACTCTCACTTTCTACTCGCTGCATATTTGTACTACCTGTCATCTCCACTATTATTTTAATGTCAGTTACAGGATTTTAATGCTTGATCATTATTGAAGCCACCAGGAGCTTTTCTGTTTGCTGTGAGTAAGGATCAAGCTCTTAGACACTGGCACTAAGAAAGCCAAACATTTATCTGATCCCAGAATAAATGGATTTATGTGACACAGCAGTGTGTGGGTAAGGAGAAAGAAGATTGAAGCAGACTGGAAGAAAGGGACATTTATACTTTTCTTAAAGCATTTGTCAAAACAGATTACATCGTAACAACACTAGTCTGAAAAAGACTACTTCAATTTTTTTTATCCAGACAAGCTGTCCCTCTCAATGAGCCAGATTTCTGTTTCCGTAGCTTTTCATACTGCTGCTAAGAATCTGTGAAAGCGGACACTGAAGGGTGAGGTATTCCTCAGTAATAGTGGTGACTCTGTGTTATACGTCTTTAGACTGATAGATATACATCTGTAAGTGCATATGCAAGTGTAATCTATGGCATTTGTAAGCTAATGTTATCATTGTATGAACGTCACAGCTGCAAGTCTTGCAACAAGCTGTCCGATATCTGAAACTACTGCAGCTATATTAAAAGGAGGAATATCTGATTGTCAGTCAGAATGTGGAGGGGGTAGAGGGAAGGGCAGAAATTTGTAGCAAATCCTCAGCAGAAAAAAAAAAAAAAAAAAAAAAAAAAAGCTTAGCCTGGACTTTGAATGTTGGTAAAGTGGTATAAAACTGGAAGCAGAGTTTTATAGAGATGTACTGAGCAGTGTAAGTTAAGAGTGCTGATTGCCATGGCAATGGTGGGTTAAGGCAGAGAGCACTCTTATGTTGAATGAAATGTGAAGGTCTGATCTAGGTTTAAGACTTGGACAAAATTAATTTGTCTTCAGTATTAAAAGGTAAGGCACAGAGGAAGAGAGCATACATAAATAATGTTTGTCAGGGACTCTTCCAAAATTCTTTGTCTTAGAATCATAGAATCATAGAATTAGCTAGGTTGGAAAAGACCTACAAGATCATCCAGTCCAACCATCCATGGTCTCACAACATCTAAACATTTCTTGAACACCTCCAGGGACGGTGACTCAACCACCTCCCTGGGCAGCCCATTCCAGCGCCTAACCACTCTTTCAGAAAAGTAGTACTTCCTAACGTCCAGCCTAAGTCTCCCCTGGTGCAACTTGAGGCCATTCCCCCTCATCCTGTCACTAGTTACAAGAGAGAAGAGGCCAACCCCCAGCTCACTACAACCTCCCTTCAGGTAGTTATAGAGAGCGACAAGGTCACCTCCTCTTCTCCAGACTGAACAATCCCAGCTCCCTCAGCCGCTCCTCATAAGGCCTGTGCTCCAGACCCCTCACCGGCTTCGTCGCCCTCCTCTGAACACACTCCAGGGCCTCAATGTCTTTCTTGCAGTGAGAGGCCCACAACTGGACACAGTACTCGAGTTGTGGCCTCACCAGTGCTGAGTACAGAGGGACAATTACTTCCCTACTCCTACTGGCAACACTATTTCTGATCCAAGCCAGGATGCCATTGGCCCTCTTGGCCCCCCTGGCACACTGCTGGCTCATGCTCAGCCGAGCATTGACCGATACCCCCAGGTCTGTTTCTTCCACACAATCTTCCAGCCACTCTGCCCTAAGCCTGTAGCATTGCCTGGGGTTGTTGTGGCCAAAGTGCAGGACCTGGCACTTGGTCTTGTTGAACCTCATCCCATTGGCTTCAGCCCAGAGATCCAGCCTGTCCAGATCTCTCTGTAGGGCCTTGCTACCCCCAGGCAGATCGACACTTCCTACTAGCTTGATGTTGTCTGCAAACTTACTGAGGGTGCTCTCAATGCCCTCATCCAGGTCATCAATCAAGATATTGAAGAAGACAGGCCCCAGCACCGACCCCTGGGGAACACCTCTCTTTCACCCCCTTCCCCAGTGAAAGCACCATAAAATGCATTTTCAATTAACTTCTCAGAGCCAGGTTTTGGAGTTTTTCTTGGGGAATGGGGGATTTGTGTTTGTTTGGGTTTGGGAGGGGGGATTGACTGCCACTAACAGTGAATTATCCAAGTTGCAGTAGGGAATTGTATTCTAACACCTTCTTATTGCACTGATATCAGAACTCTAGACTTCTATTCATGACTTTTCATTTCCTGTTATTTTCACTTTTCTTCAGGGACTTGATTAAAACTTCTCTGTGCTAGTTATTTATTATCCCCGTCCCTCATTTTCTGTGTTGTATTCCCTCTTATTATTTTAGCTCCTGGAAATTGATTAATTAAACCTTTAGTGCATAAGGTAATAAGAAACATGAATTGTTTAGTTTATTCAGTGGTGTATTGTCGAACATATTTAGATCTGTGCTGCACTCAAATAGATAACTTTAATCAGAAATGATTACATTAGCAAGTACAGTTTTAGATGGTGACACTGAAAATTACCTTTAAGCACATGCCATGTCTAATAGTGATATTTGAAATTTCACATGGCCAGGCGACGAGTTATCTCTCCCTGTCTCAACCTCTCCTTCACGTGAGTGCATACACAAGCTCACTGTCTGTAAACTCCATTATTTTACTTCATCATCCCAGTTCCACAAGCTTTGATTCCCCTTTAGAGTAGCAGTAATGTGGTAAGTGTCATAGGGCAGATAGTCATAAGGAAAGGGTTGTAAAAACTTTGACAGTAAAGGCCTAAAGAAATGCAGTGTATTTCCTCTGAGAAATGCTGCAGGGGTCTGATATAAACAAAGCAGATGAGTACTTGGAATGAATGGTCTGGTGAGGTTATTTTAAATGTCAGTAGGCACAGTATCGCTAGATCCAAATGTTCAGAATCCATGTATCAGATCACAAACATAGTACCCAACAGTGTCTGGTGGTTTTCAGAGCCCAAGGAGGGAGTGCTCTATTTTTCACTCTCAGCAGTTGTCAGACCTCAATGCATACAGTGAAGCATGATCTTCCCACAGGCAATTTCACTGGCCTCTGCTTATTCCCTGCTGCTCCCTGGAGCCAGATGAGGCTGTTTCTTCTTCATCTTGGTTCTCTTCGCATTTTGGTCCCCACCTGCCTCTTGGCTCCTCCTGCTTCCTGTGCTGCTGTTTCCATTCACCTTGATGTCCACTCACTTCACTATTCCCCAGCTGCCATCATGACTCTGTTCTTAGGATGAACAAGAATTTTTCACCATGGGGCTTGGTCCTGTTGTCATGAGATTAAATTTTATGGTGGTAATGAACAGGTTTTTTTTTGGTTTTTTTTTTACTTCACTTAGAGGTGTGTCACAGCCCATGTCTTGGATGTGCACACTCTTCCAACACCTCCACTGAGACAGTCCTTCTCAGAGGTAGGAACCCACCCTGAAGGAGCCCACAGCACAGGCTGTGGGCTCACCTCATCCACCTTCTGGTTCTTTCCTACTTTTCTGTTAACAGTGCTCCTCAGTCTCTCTGGCTGTTGTGACCAGTTTACAGAGAGATCAGCAGTGCAACAGTCACCTTGAGGGAGATGAGCCCACTTGAAATACGATGCGTGATTGTTTAGCAGCTTGACTTTTTAC
Organism: Numida meleagris; assembly: GCF_002078875.1. Lineage (NCBI taxonomy): Eukaryota > Metazoa > Chordata > Aves > Galliformes > Numididae > Numida > Numida meleagris. The sequence goes on from NC_034411.1 coordinate 62,385,260, forward strand.
CTGCAAGTATTGTAAGGAAATAATTACAATTTCAGGAGAGCTTTAAGTGTTGCTGGGTAGGTTTCTCAACAAAAGGGAAAGGCAAAATGTTGAGAGGAAAGAGAGCTTTTGTCCTTGGAAAATTTTACCACTCTGACAGTGTAAGTAATGTGTCTAGGAGCCTGTTAATTCTCAAGAATCATAAAACTGTTCTGACCAGTCCCATCTTCCTAAAACTGAAAGAGGAAGTGAGGGGACTGTTTCCTTTTCTCTTGCCCTTTTACAGACAAGTGTCTCTATTAGGTCTGTGGAGGTGATGGAGTGTGCCACTTATATCGACTTTGAAAGACCCAATGGACCTCATGGAGAAAAGCAGGGTTCTTGTTTTCAGAGTTGTTCTGTTAGCATCTCTTCAGAGTTGTCCTGGTCATTTCTTGCATGATGAACGGTCAGACACAGTACATGACATTTCCTACCCTCGTTCTCAGCCTTCAGCTAGATGATGATGAACACGTGCCTCCTTTACAAATGGATATATCTCCTGCACTGACAGAACGGAGTTGTCAGGAGATCAGCATACATTAGTGCTGACACTGTGTATGACTAGGCAAACAGAGAAAATTAATGTTCTCAAACTAATAGCTCCTGGGCCAATAACTCTTCATTATCTCACTTGTTACAGTATACAAACCATTTGTGTTCTGCCTGACATTTCAGCATAGAAATGTTTCTGTCCCCTGTAGTACTCTAACACTGAGTAACCACTTTTGTTGCTAGACTACACAGTGCAGTTGCTGATGGCACTAATTCACTGTCTGCCTCCTCCTGCTAAGTCAGCATCCCTAGAAATCACCTCGCCAGGTAATTGCTGGCAGTTATTGGTCTTTGGAGAGGGCAGCTCAGCTGAGCAGGAAGCAACCAGCTGGGCAATGATTAGGCAGGGGCAATGGTTATTCATTCATCATCACAGCTGAGAAACTAACCAGCTGTTAGCACTTGCCTGAAAGATTCTCCTAGCACTAAGGAATAAAACAGACATCAAAAAATGCTGTGTAGGTTAGCTACCTAATTTTAGTTTCTTTCTGTGTTGTCTCCAACTGTTGAGGTGTTGTGTGAGAGATGCTTAATCTGGTTGTCATAATTTTCCTTTCTCAGAAAAAAGAGATGCTGTGGACAACGCAGGACTCCAGCAGCTTTATCTGCCTGGCTTGATGCTGCTTGGAGAGAGATAGGGACCATGCAGGAGTGCAAAAAGTTAACTGCAATATATTGAAAGTTGACTGCGAGGTCTTTCGTGCTTGCTGCTGGTGCTAGAAACACAGAGCTACAGGGCTAGCCTGGTCACAGGTTCTCCATTTGATTTTGCAGGCAAGGTGCTGTTCCTTGCCACTGGATTTGGGGTGAAAGCTCAGTACCAGTGGCTTGGACAAGCCTGGGATTTCATTGTTCCTATCTTTCTTCCATGAGATAGGAGCACAACTCACTCATTCTATGGAGAAAACAGAAAGTTATTAAATATCTTTGAGGTGTTAGCAAATAAATCATCAATTTCACTGTCTGTGAAGGCAGGCCCTTACACCAAGATGCCATATGTTGTACCCTCTGGGGAGAGAATGTGTGAAGGAAATAGATTAATAATAGTCTGTGATTTACTCTTTAGCGTTGCCTGTGCACTCCATGATGCATGCTGTTTTTTATTTTACAAAGTATAAGCTTCTAATAAAATATATATTTTTTTTTTGTCGCAGCTTTTTTATACTTATAAGCCCCAGATGAATAGCAATGTCAGTTAGCTACAAGAAAGGAGAAAGCTGTAGCACAGAGGTTTGCAGCAAATCTCTTCTCAAAGGCATCAACAGCAGCTTACCCTATTAATTCCCCAGTTTGAGCTGTGGCATTGGGTATAAACTCTCTCCTGGTGAATTGGTAGCAAGGGATCAGCATTGGCTTCTGGGAAGAGAAGAAGCCGCTCTTCATTAATTTTTATGATATATTGACAAATGCTTCCCTTTGGGGCAAAACAAAAAATCATTCTTATGAAAGCATTTTCGGAGGTGGCAATCCTAAATAATGCATGAAATGTTAGATATTCTATGAAAATAACATCTGAGAATAACATCTTTTTGGCTGCCATAGTGACTCCTTAGCTAGTAGTTCATAGTATGCAGTTCTAGTAGCCATTAAATATTTTATTCCATTATTAACTTATTTTATATTGAGGGATCGTGTTTGTCACAAAGTTTATTTAGAACATATCAAATGTTTGGTTATTAGTCCATTTCTTTGCCCAGTAATGCTGAAAGCAAGTAAGATTTATTTAGCATTTTGACGTAGTTTGTGGCATTTTTGGCTCCACAGCAACTTAATCTTTTAAGTATATATATTTTTAAATGAGAAATAGGTATTGAGCAAGTACATGAGAATCTGACTCTTTACTGACCTCTTTCCATTTGTTCTAAATAGGCTTAGTTTATTTAATTAAATTAAAATATTGGTATGAAAGACTGGTAGCGACAGATAAGAAATAGACTGAAAGCTTTTACAATGTATAAGCATTTTACTAGCAATGCCATAACTAGTCATTATGTAGCTATATTGGCTTTTTTATTAAAGAAAGACATTTCTTTGTACAAAAAAAAAAGAAAAAATCCATACATGGAAATAATGAGCAATTTTGCTGAAATGAAATGTGCCCTTAGAGATTTTTCTCACTGGAGAGAAAATAATAAATTTGACATTTATTACATATATGATAGAAATGTTAGATGTGTTCATAATGCACTGTGTTAACTAAATTACAACATGTGGCACCATCTTTATGGCTTTGACTGGCTGGGTATATGGATATAGAAAATTCATGGACTTTGACTTTTCATGCCAAAACACTTCTTTTCCTTTTAGTTTAATCTGCTCAATAATTATCTTGCAATATTTTTATTAAATGTTAAAGGTGACCAATCTAAAAAAGGACCATTAAAAATAAATTGTGAGCTAGGAAAATCTTATTTTAGAATTAAATTAAAAAAATATAACATTACCAAGCATTAACCTCCAGTGTTACTTTTTTGCTGTTTATATTAATGTGCAGAGAGTTATAAAATTCATCCGATACCTGAGAAGTTAAGTGAAATCTTGGGTAGATACTGGCATCAGTCAAAGGCTAGCTGTAGGTGAGATGAGTCTCTCTGAATTTACTCAGTGCAGAGAAAAACTCCATCTTTAGCTAAATTTCTTCTATGAAGTGATTCTGTTATCTCCCGGAACTGATCATCAAAGGAGCCCTTGAAGAGATTATTTTCTGTGAATGCCCTCCTTGGGTTTGTATGCTCTCCCATTTCCATGTTATCAGTTATGGTTTGTTCCTTGGTTGATATACAGTGTCAATAGGCTAAATTATACAAGATTTGGATATGAGCCATGCAGCTGAACCTCATGTTGTTATAATTTTAAAGCTGAAACTTGGAAAAGTGATCATACTATGCTTGCAAAATAATCTGAGGAGTTTCTACTAAATACCTGTATAACCAAATGGCAATTCAGGCTTCCTCTGGGGGGGGGAAATGAGGGATGATGTTTTCCTTCCCAGAGCGGCTAATAATTTTACTTCATTTCTACTTTTAAGATGCACGCTCTCAGGGACTGAGCCTCTAGGAAAAGCATGAAGTATCTCCTAAAGGAACTGGGAGGGGAAGAAGGATAAAAAATATGCAAAAAGCTGTAGGAAAGTTTGTGTGACTTCTCCATCATCTTTTCCCTCTTTTTTACCTCCATCTGGAAAGGTCCCTCTATATCATGGATATCAGTGGGTGGCTGATGGAGTGGAGTGAGGAATGTGAACCAGGGGCTGCAGGCCAGGCTAGACGATGTACTGCTCATACAGGTTCCTCATAAGAGAGGATTGTTGTCCAGACATATTCCCTTAGCACTTTGGGAATTACCACACAACTCATTTTCTCCAAGCTGAATCTCATGACTCTGGTGAATTTAAATGGACTGTTCTTAGTGCTACATTCTGATTTTTCTGTCATAGCATTTTGTATTTCCACCCACCATCGGGGAGTGGCCTCAAGTTGCAGCAGGGGAGATTCAGATTGGAAGTTAGGAAACATTTCTTCTCTGAAAGAGTGGTCAGGTGCTGAAATGGGCTGCCCAGGACGTGGTTGAGTCTCCATCCCTGGAGGTGTTCAAGAAACATTTAGATGTTGTACTAAGGGTCATGGTTAGTGGTGGTAGGTGGGTGGTTGGACTAGGTGATGTTGGAGGTCTTTCCCAACCTTGGTGATTCTATGATTCTATGGCTTTGCAAAAGACCTGAGCACTGGATTTTTTTTGTCTCATGCATGAGCAGAAATCAGCATTTTAGTATGGCCAGTTATTAAGATTTACTGAAGTAAGATTTACCATGTATTTACCTCATGTTATTCTTCAGGACACATAGCGTCATTTGCCTGTGCTTTGTAAATGTACTCACTCCTTATAGTTCTTGACACAGAAGTATTTTTCCATTCCAGCGTTTTACTTCCTCACTAATTTCTTTGTTGCTTAAGATCTTTTTTGTTTTAAAATTATATGATATCTTGGAAACTCCTAGAGAGATTAAAAACACAAAAAAAAAAAGAAAAACAAAAAACCCACACAAGAGCACCCTCTTCTGTTTCCTTTTTTTTATAAGCTTAGAGTCCATTAAACATAAAAAAAAAGTCTAATTTCCCAGGTTAAAAAGCATCAGAGAGTATGAGATCTCTCACATTCTGTATGCTGAGCGCTTTGTTGATCTGGTAATATTTCTTCAGGAACTGACTATCTGCATAGCTGTGTGTTCTTGAATATCACCTTAAAGTAGGCATAAATTTAAGTGGAGCCAGAAGCAATATTGTGGCTATTACGTTTGCATGCACACTTATCTGCTTTGTTACTCCCAAAGATGAAATACATGAAAAAATATTTGACATCCAAACTGAGGGATGCATGAAAAATAGTTGAAGGCTCTTGGCTTGAATCCTTAGATTCTACCACTTGTTGAAAAAAGCTTGACAGTTTTGACTTAGAACACCCATCTGAGAACCCATCTTAGAACCCATCTTAGAACACCCAGCCATTCTGGCAAATTTTCCAGAAATATATTTATACTTTTTTTCTAATCAGCTGTCCCAAATGAAGTCAATAAAAGATACACTAAAAATTACATAGATGCAACACAGACATTTCTACTTGTATTTCGCTAAAAGTAAACAAGTAAGCTTTGTCTCTCAAGCCATCTTAAGCAAGAGAATCGTTCACTGATGATAAAGCTTGCAGTGATGCTCAAGTAAACATTGCTGCATGCAGAAAGCCTCTTGATAGCTATGTTTGGAAAGTTGTCTGATTAACAAAACACAGTACATCAAAATGTTCTGACAGAATGTGTTGATATCAGCAGAAGTCCTGGTGGAGCACAAGTAGGAACTTAATATGTTTTCTGCCAAATTTCGTTGATGCATTGCTGCAGGAACAACTTAATGTTTCCACTTTGAGATTTACTGAAGAGTTTAATAGAAAAACGATGGGCTTTTGCAAGTTGCAACACAATACAGCAACTTTTCAAAACCTTGGAATAGTTCACTTTGTTCTGGTCAGCTCTGTTTACCAGTAATGTGTTATGTCACCTATTTCAGTCTGGGTAATCTGGGAGAAAGCTAAAATGTTTTCTTCCAGAAGTCAGCATTGAGGATTGTGGACCAGTATGGCCCAGAGAAGGTGTCTGTTTCTCAGGTGAATGACTGGTCTGGAGATTTCAGCTCTTCAGTCTGCAGATAAATATTTCCAGATTCTATCTGCAGTACTCACCTTAATCTTATTTTTTATTATATCTGATGGTTTTTTGACATCATTTGGAAAGCTTTTCACCCACAGTTGTTTGAAGCACAGAGAGCTTGCAAACCAAGTGGGTTTGTTTTCTTCACTTTTGTTTTCATCCAATGTAAAAAGCACTCTATCCTTTTTAAGATTGCTCTTAAAATGTGGTGTTCAGATCCCCAAAACCTGGTGTTCTGGATTGTGTGCATCTTTGCAGAGCCCTGACTTGATTATCTCATTGATTTTCTCTGCAATTATTAGGATTAGAAACATTTTTCTCCTTTGGAGTTCTGGGCAATCATCTACGTCAAAGGACCTCCGTGTGTCCCAGTCCTTGTATCTTTATGATAAGGCAGGAGAGCTTCACCTGATCCCTTCCCTTTTGCTCAGCCAAGTTCTCTCTCCACTCAGCACTCAAGTAAGCTCAGTCACTTCAGTGTTCTTTGCGGTCTGGGAAAAAAAGAAAATGTGCAGCATCCCTATGGGGAAATATTTGGCAGATGCTATGGTACTTCAGAAGTGGGAGAATGTAAGTTTGTCTGTCAGGAGGTAATATTCTGAGTTTATTTTTGATGGCACTTCAGTGAGCTTCAAAGCTGCCTTCAGCTCAAGGCCAGGCTGCCAAAGGTGTTGCAAGGTTTAAAGCCATGGCATTTAAGCAGAACACAAGCATGTTATTTATTCATCATCTTTATTCTGCTTTTAAAGTTTAATGATTTGGGATTATTTTCATCATTTGAATAACGGTTTATCTCAGGAAGAGTGCTCAGTTTTCATGGTTGTGTATGTGCTAACTGATGACTCTAGTGACTGCTCATGTGCCAAAGTAAAGTTAAATTATACGTGTGTGTATGTCTGTAATGTCGTTTACTACTTGAAAATGAGGAGACTTAACACTTAATAAGTGTGTTTGTAACTAACATTTGTGCTGACATTTTTCGTATCTTTTCTCTAGTTTGGGGAGGAGGAATCTGAATACTGCTGCTGGAGATTTTCAAGGGGAAAAAAACTTCTCTTTTTAATGAAACTTTAACAGCCCTTTTCTTCTGAATTTCAATCAGCATTAGTTTGTATTGGGGATTTAGCAATAAATGTGCTTTTATCTACTCTCAGTACAAATCCCAAGATTAATTTTACTGTGAAATGTCTTTATGTCTTAATTAAAACTGACAGTACTCATCCTCCTAAAATTGTCCCGATAGCCAGTGTCTACTCCAGTTAAATTCTTTGGTGTTAAGAAAGATATACCGCATATACTTTAAAGGTAGGGCTTGTGATGTATACATGCAGTAATTTACGTCTGTCCTTCAACTTGCACTGTAGAAAGATGACAACAATTAGAACTGCAGCTTGTGATAAGTGCAGGGAAAACAGGTGAAGTCTGAGAAGATTTTCATTGCAATTTATTTAATTGATGTAATACTGTGAAACACTGATACAGTGACATGCACTGGAGTTATTTGTAAGCTAGAAGACTGGATTACTGTGAGAAGTGATCTTACAGACCTAAACAGAGCTGGACTGAAGTAATTTGAGGTCCTATTGTAAATTCATGGAAGGCTACTGAAAGCATGCTTTCCCACACAGATGTTAAATACATTTTAAATTCATTGTTTTCTTTTATTAACAGTTTATCTATTACACCTATTTTGTTAGCATTGCATAAGATACTCATGTTTTCTGTTTCTTTTCTACCCCTTTCCCTTGAATAGTGGAATCGGTCGAAATTGGCCCTGGGCATCTGGTGGCAGCAGCATTTTGGCAGAATTTGGGACTTTGCATCTGGAATTCGTACACTTGAGCCACCTGTCTGGGAACCCTGTGTTTGCTGAAAAGGTTAGTCTATTCCTTAAAAGTTATGTTCTAAAAGATAAATCACATTTTAGGAGTCTAATATCTCTGGGAAAATATTTGGTTTTTCAGATTTGGATTTTTCCATTTGGATTTTTGGGGCAGGCAGGGGCAAGAAGTATCCAGAAGTAAACTTAGTGGATAAATTAATTATCTTGTGACATTTGTGGTAATTGATGTTTAACATTTCTTCTGTTAAGAGGCAACTAAAGGGTGATGAAAGTGTGTGTGTGTGTGTTAAAAATTCTAGCCTATGCTTCTTTTCAAAGTGGAATCATGCTATAGCTGCAAGAAGCAGGAAATATGTTTATGTAAGCTGCTCTTAAAACCCTTTAGAGACTGGGATTTCACAGCACGCCAAGACAAGCTGTTCAAGGTCTGGTACACTTGATAAAGAAGAAAAAACACTGGAATAAGTTTTGCATGGAAGTGTTCATATAACTATTCATTAAGTTGAGAACTCTTTGCAGTCTGCATTTATACATTGACTGTTAGCAAAGCTGCATCAAGATGCAGAAGGCAATTTGTATAACACAGTAGAAATCCTTCTAGGGCTGTAAGCTAATTTATCATTTGCCTTAGCAGCTAGTTCAGTTGATCCCTGAACTTTAAGGACATTAAAATAAAGCTATCAGTACAGTTATGTTACTACTTCTGGTGTATGGTTATCACGATTGCCTTTCTCCCAGGTTGTCATCTTTGAATTTTTTGTGAAAGTTAAATTTCAGTCTAAATTATTTCATTTGCTCTGCAATGAATTGTGCTACTGGATGGCCCCAGCTGCAGAGCATCTGAACTGTCGTTTCTCCAGGCCACTCATTTGTGACAAGCTCCTGAATTGTTCTGGTGGAGAGCTCAGGGCTGGATCAGTTTCTTGTGGGCAATTTGGTTCTAAGAACCTCAGTTCCAGCAGTGTTCTTTCCAGGCAAAATTGCCGTACAGTTCACTTCTTCAACTAGACTAGGTGATGAGCTTAGTATTTAATACCATTTCTGATCAGGGAGTACGGAGAATATAATGCTGAAGTAGCTGAGCTTAGTTTAGGCAGCTAGCTTCCATGAATTTCAGTACACTATGGAAGGGCAAATATTCTAAGTGGTAAGAACTTAACTTTGAAGATTTCTTCTGTTGTGTTTCATTACTAACGGTGAAGAAATTCCGGAGGTTTTTGAAGCTTATTTACATGATGATGTCAGCTTAGAGGATCTTTTTTTAATAATAATGTGATCACACAGAGATATTCAGACACTGTGTGTATGTTGAAGTATTTGTACTTTGAGATTTTTGTACTGATGCTGTTTTATGTTGGGGAAAAATGCATTAGTGCTCAGTATTCTGTACCCTTCCAATAGGTAATGAACATTCGAAAAGTTCTAAGTCGACTGGATAAACCAGAAGGCCTTTACCCCAACTATTTGAATCCCAGCAGCGGCCAGTGGGGCCAGCGTAAGTAGATCAGTTCTTCAGAACTATGAGCTGTCAGAATGCTGTCTGCCATTGTTAATTTCTTTCAGTCGCTGTTATATGTTTTATTGTATCTGAGTTCTTATACAATGCAAAAGAAACCGTCTTTAAAAATAATATTCCTACTTTCTGTATTTTAGTGTACTTTTATTTGAGCTTTCAATGTGGCTTACGGAAGTGGGGAAACATCTGAATACATAGTTTTGAAAAGGAATTCGTAGACTAGAAGATTCTTTTATTAAAATGTCTAAAGTGTTTTCTAAAGTCACTGTTTAAGGAAACATTAGCAGCTCATCTGAATCAAATTCCATGCTTTTAGACTGGTGTGGCTCTACAGGAGATTAAAAAAAAACCTTTTTGCAGTTAATATCAGCTGTGATTTCTGTTGAAGTTTAATGCCAACAAATAAGGAAGCAAACTAGACAGAATGGTCATGGAAATTCTTGGATACAGTAGTTTGTTTTGCCACAGGACTGTGGCAGCTCAGTGTGTATAACCAGCTGGCGTGTTTGTACTGACTCTCTGAGGTCTGTGCTTGCTTGTTGCCCATGCTGGTTTAACATGACTTTGTAAAAGGATAACACTTTCATTTGGACGTGTTGATTCTAAAGCAGTAAGCACTGAGTTTGATCAGAAGACCACCTCAATGCCTGTGACCCTGTGTTCAACCAACTTCAATTCCTCCTTGGCTTCAGTCAACCACAGAAACTCAGCTTTTTGGCACTGGACTAGCCAACACCTTCCCTAATTTGCATCCAACTCCCTTATTAGTGCAATAAGGGTATGAGGGTATTGAGAGCCCAAAGGAGTATGACTGAACTGTGGCATCTTGGGTATGGCGTTAAGCTTAGTTCTGAGATCATGCAGTAATTCTTTTGGTGAGCTGGATGAGAGGGGATCTTTCTAGCGCTGCCACCATTAGTGGCTCTGCCTTATTTGCTTTATAGTAGTCAAATACTGATGCTGCCTCTTGGCCTTTCACATTGCCCCATTTTTAATGTAATTATGTCTTATGTGCTCCTCTTTTACATTGAATGCCAGTTTCTGTTGGTACACACAGTAACAATTACAGTTTATACCACCTTTGTTTTCCAATAGCTTGTAGTATTGACATAGAAATTAGCTTCCAGCATGTGAAAATGATGAACACAAATGTTGATGCAGGTCAGTCCCTAGCATGCTGAAACAGCAAAAGCAAATTTGATCTTTGCTTGTTGCATCTCTTCCAGTTCTCTTTCAATTGCCTCTGTTTGCAGACATTGATTTTTTTTTTCCATAGTAGACCATCAGAATATAAGACATGAGAGATATTTTATTTGAGACTGCTTTTCTAGTCTGTTTTCAGTTGATTATAACTGGAAAAGAAAGACTAGACCCGTAATTGGTACAAGACAGAAACATTTCCTCTCAAACGTCAAGTGGCAGGGGGGGAGTAGTTTCTGAACATTTCTTCTCTAGCAATGCTGTAACTGTGAAGGGCGCTGCTGGATCACTGCCATTGTTCCTGTAAATTCATTTAGCCCTTGTTATTTTGACAGTAAATTGACAGTGATTTGCTGCAGCACGCGTCAATTGGATTTGTCTACTGCAATAATGTATATAATAACAGGGCTTATTATTGATGAAACTGTGCATGTGCTATTTAGTTTGCAAATGTCAGAGGTTTCTATGGTAATTTATTTAGGAAACTGTAAAGGTCATTTAAATGCTGCTGTTCAAAGATCAGCCCTCCATCATAGAAAATGTTCTCATTTTTTTAGGAAGCCTCTTTTCCTTTTGGATCATGAACATTTAATTAAATAAATGGTGTATTCTTTACAGAAATTTAATATATCTCATTCAAAAGAGGAGCTGAAAAAAGCAGTTTGTAATCCAGATTTGATGGCACAATGTATTTGTTAGGCAAAGGGACAGGATACATTTGGAAAGCTAAATTATTTTTTGTATGTCATGGGCAAGGGGAGAAATAAAAAAAACAATCGTAATAAAGTTTGAATAGAAAAAAGACCTAACAAAATTTGAACAGAACAGAAATCTTATCTTCTGCAGCTGCATGTCTTTGCAGTTCAGTAGGCAAAAAGAATGCATTCCATGAAGAGAAGGTACTAAAGAGTCTCAAAATAAATAAATTCTATGTTCTCTTGAATTCTACCTGAGACATAACTCTGAAGTTAAGATCAGAGAGGTATTGGGAAGCTTGAGGTCTGCACCACTGACTCTCCTGCATCTCACTTTATGAGCCTGGATTACCCTGAACATGTTCTGCTTTTCTCATGACCAGAATTTTGTGATGTGACTCACTGACTTGCAGTGCAATATATGTATTATCCACATCTCCATCCTGGATGTCTTGGATGGAATTATCAAACCCCTTCCCTACAGTAAAACTGACAGTTATAAATGATTAGTCCCAGTAAAACACTTTGAAAAACTCTCACGGAAAACATGATACATGCCAAGTCCCTTAATGTTACCAGGCAGTATCAACTTCAAGAGGAAAACTTGGTGCTCTTTGTTTAATGGAGCTTAAAGAAACACACTTTCTAGCTGTAGTATTTTATACACTTAGGAGATTTATGCTGAAGTCATACAATAGCCCCTTAAAATTTTGCCAGGAATCTTAGAGAGGAAGCTAGAGCGACTTTGTGCTAGCAGCTAAGACCACCAGTAATTCCTGCATGGCTGGTGCAATGATATTGAATGGTTTGACTCGTGTTTGCAGTGCCAAGTCCTAAATCGGTCCAATCATAGCATTTGTAGTTCCACACTGTTTCATGTAGTAAGCATAGGACACAATAAAGCAACGTGAGAGCAATTATCTTCTGTAGATGTGACAGTCTTTTTTTCCTCCAGAACCACTGCTGAGTCCTGACAACCAACTGGATATTGAAAAATATAATAGTATTTTTAAACATAGGGATTGGCATTTTCAAATATCATAAAATAAATAATAAAATAAATAATAAAATAGATCCGCCTCAATAGTAGGGAACTAAAATGTTCGGGCTTTTTTTACAATGTGTCTTAAATGACACATTATTTCATAAACAACAAATAAAAGCAATACCTCCGTGGTAAGGGGGCAAAATATTTCTCAAATTACACAGCATTTTCTACTTTTTGATATTTTTAAGACAAAATAGAAATTGGGTTAATACATTTTTGTATGAGATAGACTATAAACATGACGTAAATGTTAAACATATAAATTCTTGTTTCTTTTCCATGAAATTCTGTGAAAAAGTTAGCAATGAGACGTCTTTAAATGTCTCTACCAGAGTTACAAACTATAATTGTATTTTATTGTCTGTGCTGAAGATGGACTTGCTGTTGAACCTCTTCATTGCCTTTTAGATTACGTCTCCATTGGAGGGCTTGGGGATAGCTTTTATGAATATTTGCTCAAGGCATGGCTGATGTCAGACAAGACAGATGAAGAAGGCAAGAAAATGTATTATGATGCTGTTCAGGTAAATGAGAGATTTAAATCTTCCTTGCCATAATAATCTAATCTCTAATAATCCTAACAATGTGAGAGATTTATGGGTTTGTCACCACAGTGTGCTTTTTTAAAAGGAATTAGTGTTTTTTTTTTTTAAAGACTTCATCAAATATAAATGGTAGAGGAATACGGATACTGAGGGAAGGGAGAGAGTCTTGAAGTATGGCTAATTTTCTTCAACTGAAAAATGGTCATAAAGCATGCAACAAAAATGAATCTAGAAGTAGCTCTCAGGTAGAAGTTCAATATTTCCCTGAATTTTCCCTATATAGACTCTTTTTGTCTTTTTTTTCCCTTATATTCAGAAGTGAATTCCTCTTTTGTGTTACTGCCTCATATTTCAGCCATTACAGTATTTTGACTGTGATCAAAATAGGGATTAGTGTATTATGGTAGATAATATTAACAGAAAAACAAATTTTATTACACAGTGCCTTTTTGTTAAAAGAGGCATACGTCCACCAGTCTCTCTGAAACAGCCAGTTATTCAAATTGGACACAGGAGAAATTTCTCAAGAATCAGAATTGTTGATACTTGTATTTTTTTATGTTTTGTTTTATTTATGATCCTGCTAGCCTGCAATTTGCTTTGTTATTGATGATATTTCCTTTAATATACTGTTTTTGGAGAAATAATGTTTTTTTTGACGCTGGATTGAAACTTGTGAAGCATTACGTTTAAATCCATATTTACAGGCTTCCCTTGCAGTCTGGGCAAATGACCTATTTTCTCTGTTCTTTGCTTTCATATATATAAAAAAGAGGATAATATTACTTATTTTTTTTCCCATCCTTTCATCTGTTTTGACTGTAAGCTCTCTAGGTCTGGGACTTTTATCTCTTATTAACTGTATGTATGTATAGTGCCTCAGCACACAAGGCTTCGAGATGCCAAGTAATATCTGCTTATTCTTTCATACATCTGGAAATGCACAGTCCTCAGAGAAGAGACATAAGTCTCTTTTTACTTCCCACACAGCAGAAAATGGTGGCATTAAAAAATACGGCCCTGACTCACTGGAAGTACTTTTTTCATTAGAGAGAAAAGTCATATGGTGATGATTTGAGGGAGGATGTGATCCCTGCTGGTAGTACATTTGACAACTGAGCATCCTCTGCTATGAAAATCCTGCCTTTAATTTTGTAAGTGCAGATTTGGATGTGGTCAGCCTCATTTCCACTGATAACTGAGCAAAAGGTGGATTTAAAATTAGGTTTCAGTATATTTGAAGTTACAATATAAGAACAGTGATATTGTAATAGCTCAGCCATTAGGTTGGCAGCCAAAAAGCAAGAACAAAGTATCTGGTAATACAGTATCAATTCATCTTATTGTGAAAGGCATTTTGAACCACCTCAAAGTCTTCTACTTTCATCAGTTTAATAATGTCATTTCTTTCTTTCAAATGCGTTCTTAGGCAGCGTAAGTGCTAGTGTATAGATATGTGCAGTAAAAAACAGGTTTGCTAGTACAGCTCTTCTGGAAACTGCTGCAGGCTGAGTATTGCTAACGCAGAGATGTCGTGACCCTCATAGGCAAGACCACAAGTGTCTTGCTCCCTGTCCCCCAGGGACTGGCAGAGGAACGTCGCTGCCCACTGCCAACAGGGAGCCAAGAACAGCCATGCACCTCCATGGGTGACACTCCTAAAGCTGCCTTCCTCTGCCTTTCTCTGCCTCCAGCCTAGATTTCAGGCGGGTGGTAGGGACTCAGGGGTCTCGGTCACTCCTGAGCAAGGCATGTGAGTGGGGCAGAGGCCTGTATGCTCTTCCTTGGGTGATGGAGGAAAGGGCTGGGAGTGGCCATACAGCTCATGCAGCCTGCTTGGCTGGCAAGGTGTGTCCATGCAGGTGTCTGAGCTGTGATCGTATTCTCCACTTTCTGTAGTGCAGTACATCTGTATCAAAGCTGAAAGTGTACATGCAGCGTGTGGAGGCATAGCTTGATGCTGTAAAATAGCTTGTCCAGATAACCGCATCTGGGGAGCTACAGTATCACAGAAACTGCAGACTGTTTGTGTGCCATCGACATGTAAGGTTCTTTACCAGACTGACTAGTCTATTTTGAAATCCATCCTGATATTGGCTTTATTGCTACTGATCCTTTACTTATCTAAATTAGCTTTAATTTAAGTGTCTGCACAAGCTGCAGTCTTTCTTTATGACTAAGCCTCCACATTTTGGGCATTCTGAGTCTGCTTCATATTTTCTCAGATAAATTTCCCTTGATGCTTTCAGCATCTTTTTAGGACTACACCAAAGGGAATGGCACACTTATTCCCAGCCGTTTGTTCCTGCATATTCCCACCAAGTTCTAAAAGTGCAATGTGAGGGCTTGATGCCTAATTCAACATCTCCTGCTATCTATAAACCACAAATGAAAATATACGATAAGTTGAACTTCACTGTACAAAGTTGAAATTTATTTAGCTAAAGCAGTGGGGGTTTTCCTTATGCTGCTCAGTAACTTATATTAAAAACAAAGAGTTCTTTCCAGTAGAATTTTTGTAACATCTATGGATTGTTTTCTGGCTGAAGTTAAGTGCAATAACTGACATGCCAAACTATGTTTAAAAGCTTTTTTTTGCCATGAGTGAGGTGTATATTTGGCTGATGCCATTTTCAAGAAAAGTTTATTTCTAATGGAAAAGGGACAGAGATATTGTTTTTAATACCAGAGCACAATCTGAATGTATTTATAAGGCCATCAGAGGGATTCATAAACTCTAGAATTTGCACAAAGACAACTGTACCTATTTTTACTGTAAGTTATTTTTCTTTTGAAAAGTAATACATTTTTTTATATAATGTCCTTCACATAATTTAGGAAGGAAGAGATCTTCTTAAGCTAGTTTAAACAGAAATCATGCAACATCTCGTAGTTATAGAATGTTACCTATCTTGAGGATTTATCTGGCCATAAGGCAAACTCAGTCTTTGCAAGTATCCATTGCAGGAAACGTTTCACTCTTTTCAGCTAGCGCAGTGGATCTCTGAGGGACAACTGAGTAGGTTTAGTAAAGGAATATGATAATTTGGATCAAAAATGGGCCTTCTGGGTTCACTTCAGTCTAGCAACAGCAGGTCACAAGCAACTGCATCAAATCCTCCTCTCTTGAATGCCAGCCCTCATTTTAAAAGTTGAAGAGCAATTTTCCCACTGCTTTTATTCTTACGTTGTCTCACACTCTTGACATTCCGATATCTGTTCCTAATTTTCACATTACATTTTTTCCTGGTCATTGCCTCCGGCTTTCTATATCCTAAGTGTTTCTTCTCTTTCTGACACTGTTTTCATCTCCTCCTTAAGTGTAGTTCTGAAGAAGTGCCATATCTAAGGGCTCTAAAGGGAGAGGCACCTCATCCTAGCAGAACTTTATAGAAGGGGGAAACCCTCACCAGCAGCTCCCAAGGTGATTCAGTTCAACCAGTGGTGGCCTCATGGTATCAGAGAGGAAAGCAGCTGTGTTCTGCAGATATGGTGGTTTACTATTAGACATTTAGACTTGCTAATTTCTCTTACTGGATAACAACTGCTTAGAAGTAACATTGTGACGTGGGAGCTAGTTATCTCCTGACAATGTGGAAATAGAAAATGATGGAAATAGCTAAAAGGCTAAGTAGTGTGAAACCTGGTCACAGCCATTTTCTGCTGGATTTCAGCAGCACACTCCTGAAATGTAGCCTACTGCTATACTATTAAGGAAGTTGTTAAGGAATGTGATAACCTTTTTTGGGTATTAAAGGGAAAAATGCCATTTTTTGCCTCAGAATTTTGAGTATTCAGACAAAATATAGAGGATCTCTTTGGTTTGGTTTGGGTTTTTTTTTGATCATTGTTAACAGTTGAGAGTAACCTTAATATATACCCAGGGAAGCTGTGTGGGGCATTTTTTGTTGTTGTTTTGTTTTGGAAGTGATGGTGGTATGTTTAATTGTCAGCATTAATCAATAAACATTTTTCAGAGCTGTCCAAGAGTGCAGCCATTCAGATAAATAAAACAAAGCCGCTCATACTACTTTCTCATTGAAGTGAGGGACCAAGCGAAGTGTTGTTAGCAAAATGAAACATCATATTGGCAGATAGGCCCTTTTCATCTCTAAGGTTTCAAGAGGGTATATTTAACTGTGGTCACAGGGTGGTGGCTGCTTTGGGTTGATTGCAGTTTCCACTTAGTCACTTATAGTGATTTGCTTTGCTATTAATAGTGATCCTAAAAACTGCATAACTGATACAGACAATGACAGAACTGCAACAACTCAGAATAATTTTTCAAGCTCAGTAAAGCCAAAAGTACATTAATGAATTGGACATTCACTATTTTAACACTTCTTGGCACTCAAGGAAATAGAAAACGGGATAAATCTGCGTCAGCAGTCAGCACGGCTCAATAGGAGCTGATCTTCCCAGTGAAGCAGTTGGGCCCATGGACTTGTTTTGGGGGGGAGGTACCGTCTATGACTTCAGTGTATGAGAATGGATAAATGTGTGGTTTATTTACGTAGTTTGTCAGCTGTTGTGTTAAAAATATTTGTCACACTGCTGCACTAGTGTTCTGTATGTAGTTATACTAAAGCTGCATTATGCAGAAACACAAGATTCATTATGCTTAAGGGACAGGAACATCCGGAGGACTTGATGCTCCCTTTTCTTTCCCGAGCTAGATTTCGGCTACTGTCAGAAGTACGGGAGGAGTTTTGAGACTGTAGCACAAAGCAAAGCTTCTAAAGCCTAAAGAAAGGCTTCTGCAGACTTTTATGCTAATGATTAACTTACAACTACACAGTCTCTATGTTTTGGACTCTACAAAGTACTTTGTTTGTCTGCTTGTTTATGGACCATCATGAGAAGCAGCAAGCTATACAGTTGTTGGAACCCTTGAAGGAGGATTTTAACCAGAAAAGTCTTGCAAGAGAAATTGTCCCCATTTTGCCTGGGGCTTTACTCTTGTCATCAGAAAGCCCTGTCATGTCTGAGCAGCTGTATCCTTAATACTTGCACTGTTTTGCTTTCCTTCCCAAAGGCTAATACAGCAAAAAAGCTTGCCAGGAGGGACAGATATTTATTCTAGAACATTCAGAAAATAGATAATATAAATTTTTGAGAGAGAGATGTGGAGACTTGCTTTGATTCATACTATTCTGTTAATACTGTTTGAAGAATGTGAATAAATCTTGCCTTCTGGTAGCAGACAGCATTAAGTACCTTTAGTGCAGGAGCACTGATGCTTTTGGAGACACTGATAGGCCTTTACAGACAAAAATACATAAGTAGATTTTCAGGCAAAAGTAAGTTATCGGCTTTCCTCTAGAACTTAATCATCTTTTAGTGATCAGATGGATATGTATCATAGCAGTTAAGTGCTTGCCAGCTTTCCCGTTTTGAAAATGTAGGTATCTCCATTACTTCATTCATATTTCATTTCACATGTAAGCTTGTCTGTGTAGCACATCAAGTCCAATAGCAGTAAGTGCTTCACAGTGTTTCTTATGTCAAAATGTTTCTTAAATATAGTCTTTAAACAAATGAAAGTATTCAGATTTCAGTTTTGATCTTTGAAAAGCAGAGTTCAGTAAGCAGTTGGAATCTCAAGCGGAAACAATACCACTGTTCTTTGGCAGAATTGTTTGAATAAGCTGTAGCAAAGGCTCAAACTTCCAATTTCATCCTAGCTTCCCTGTCAGTATGCTTTCATGTGACTCGTGTCTTGTAATATGTACATAAGTATAAATTATATATAAAATTTAAGTTTAGGAAAACACTTATGCAGTGTGTTTTCTGCCGTCTCCAAAATGGCAGTAATAATGGATTAATGGAAATTTCAAACTTTTCTCATTGGAATGAGAAATAAACTCGTTGGAATTTTGGACAAATGATACATTGTATGAATTGTGAAGACTGGTGAAAAAAAGTACCTTAGATCAACTCAGTACAGAGAAGATGATGAAAGAAACTCAAAGTCAGGAAAACAGGCACATGACATACAAACTCAAAGTATGTAAAACCACAGTAATTCTGATCTGCCTGCTTTGTGTTGGTTCAAAGCAATAAATTGCATTGGTACAGGCCATAAATACTAAAATAAAAAGCAAGAAATTGCCACTTTTGAATTCTTGGAAATATCACACCATAGAATTCTCTTTCATGCTCACTGTTGCTTCAGATTGTCAAAATACTGTTTAAGAAGATCCCTAGGGGAAGAAAAATGTATTAAAAGTGTGGACTGAGATAATTTATTGTGCTTTATTATAAAGAAGCATGCAGAGTTGTAATTATCCCCAAGACAAACATCATAAGCCCTGGAAGTTTAGAACAAAGATGATATTTTTGAAGCTTCAAATTTATTACTAAAGGGAAATGGGTAACTGTGGCTGGCAAGAAAGTTTTATCTCCAGCTACAGTGACATCTTGAGGTAGGAAAGGAAATGACTGCGTTTTGTTCTTTAAACAGCCCTAGTCACTGAAATTCGTTAATCATAATTAAGCAGTTTTTGTAAAAGGAGAGTTAAAATATATGTATGCTTGAGGAAGTAGAGGGTCAGTTTTCACTGTATTTTGAGGTTTGTCATTTGTCATCCCTGCTTATTATGCACAGTTAACTTTTTTGTGTTGTGTGTTTATTTTGAATTTAGCAACTTTCTGAGGTACAGGACATTTTTACTGAGAAGGCTACATCTGTGCCAACATTTTTATTCCTTGGTGACA
The DNA here is from genome assembly GCF_002078875.1 of Numida meleagris. Classification (NCBI taxonomy): domain Eukaryota; kingdom Metazoa; phylum Chordata; class Aves; order Galliformes; family Numididae; genus Numida; species Numida meleagris. The sequence goes on from NC_034411.1 coordinate 62,404,597, forward strand.
TAATCATCCATGAGAATACCCTCTACTAACAATAAGCTTGTTGATCTTTTTTCCTTTCCAAACTCATGTGAACACTGAGATTACTTTAATTCTATATCATCCATTTTGCTCTATAAGCAATCTGGTTCTTTGTCCTAAACAACTCAAAGGGTAAATGAAGGACTTCTTTCAATCACAAGAGGAAGAGGTGAGGAGAAGACTGTGTGTAAACTGCTTTTTGTCCCTTGCAATCCCCAGAGGCTAGGAGAGCTGACAGACTAGCACCAGAGAATCCTGTTTCCTGAGTCACAAATAGTGCTGGAGACCCCACAGTGTGCACCAACATAGGAAATAACTGAGTAGAGGAAAATGGAAATGGGTATTTATTAGGAGGGACCAGTTCTGTTTGTTTTTGCAAGGCTAAGAAACAAATAGGCAGAGGTATAATTTTAACATGTACAATGATCAGTAAGATGCCAGAAGTACTACAAGGTGCACTTGAGTCACAATACAAAATGTAGAAGGGACTGTTAGTGTTTGTAAGTGAATTTTCAAGGATTTTTACAGTTATTGTCTAGAAGGGATAATTTCCCACAAGATGAAAAAAAAAAGATAATTTTGCTAAAAGCTTAATTGCAGTGAGAACTGTAAGCAGAGCATTGCATAAAAGCATACAAACACAAAAAAATTTCAGGAACTGATTCAGTCGTAAGAGTTAGTCTGGCTAAAAGAGCTAAGAGATATACTCCAAACCATATACCATACAGCGTTTACATGAAGTGAATTTATTTGTTTAAATAGCTGTCAAGCATTTATTTTTCTTTAGTCTTCCTTCCTTCCTCTCCTTTTTTGTCAAGTATACTCTGGAGTCAGGTTATCTATTTTTTTTCCAGTAACTGGCAAGTAGCATCTGCTGTTGCTCCCTTCAAGAGCAAGCATTTGCAGCCACCTTTTCTTTGCAACCTTTTATGTTGCACAGGCTTTATGCATTATCTTGATACAAAAAAAAAATTCTAATTGAATTGCAGAAATACATTCTGTAAAATGGTAACATGAAATCTCCATTTACTTAAAAGGAAATCTGTGCTGGCTCCTAACAATAATCCATCGGTAATGTATTTTCAGCTAATCAAAGACCACATTCTTCTAGCCTTTTGGTATCTTTGCAGATGTTATCCATTGGTTTATGTTGAACATATTCATTTCAGTGAAATTAAATAATAACCTCTATAGTGAAAATATGACACCACCTGATCTACATGTAGTGAAACTCAGAAGGAATGATTTGTAGGTAGGGTCTAAGTTATACTAGAGCTACACTTACTTAAAATAAATGTGTGCCTTTTTAAAATGTGTAGATAATTATGTCAAAAAAAGTAAATTGATTCTGAGTAGGAAATTGAAAATTAATTCTGCCAAATAGAAATTTCCACTTGGGTAGATCTTTATCAAATTCCTACTCAATCTTCTTTTATAATAATTTGTTTCAGCAACTTCAGTTCCCTGACAGAACTTCACCCACAGCACTGCAGATAGGAATTAGCATTTCGCTATGGGCTCATAACCCCAAGCTTTTCATCCTACTCTTCAAGTTCAGACACTTGTTATATCCCTGTTTAAACTGAGAGTATTTCTTCCCCATCCTGCTACTTTCTTATCTTTGTCTTCAGATTTCTCTTACCCTTAAACACTTGTCCATTTATTCCAACTAGTAATTTAACCTTGTTCTGGACTTCAAGCTTATTTAAAAAACAGAAATCTTTGTTCAGTCTCTCCTTATGGCCCTTAAAAGCTAGGTGAAATTCTCTCTGAAAAAAAAATTGGATTTGCTGTTTAAAAAGTGCTTACTGATTTAACCTGTAAAAATATTAAAGTGTTTGAATTGAACTGCTTAAAAATTCCAGAAGATGGATATTGAATGGCTGTGGTATGTTGAGTATAGATTCAGAACTGATAATTGAAACATTACTGATTTTTGTTTATTATTTATCTTGAAAATACTTTAATATGCTTATGGATTATACAAACACTAAGTTATTCCAGAAGTAGTGCTTTACAAATATTTCAAAGTAAATTCTGAAATTCAACTGTAGTTGAGCTGGATTTGTGGGGAAAAGGGAGGTTTTACTATACATCTTAATGTAAATACTGTCACCCGTACAGTTTATAATTTCAGAGAATACATTAATTGATAGTTATGTTGGGGATTTTCTTTTACGTGTTGTACTCATGCAGGCTATGGATTTCTTAAGATCTAAATCATTTACATTTTTAAGGCTTTCTAAATATGGTGGTCTTTCATAATTCTATCTAATTTTTATTGTCAAGTTCTTTGAGCACCTCAAGTACTGTGTCCAGTTTTGGGCCCCTCGCTACAAGAAAGGCGAGGCCCTGGAGCATGTCCAGAGAAGGGCAACAAAGCTCGTGAGGGGTCTGGAGCACAGGCCGTATGAGAAGCGGCTGAGGGAGCTGGGGTTGTTTAGTCTGGAGAAGGAGATTCTCAGGGATGACCTTATCACTCTCTACAACTACCTGAAGGGAGGTTGTGGTGAGGTGGGGGTTGGCCTTTTCTCCCATATATCTCACAACAGGACTAGAGAGAATGGCCTCAAGTTGTGCCAGGGGAGACTGAGGTTGGACGTTAGGAAATAATTCTTCTCTGAGAGAGTGATCAAGTGCTGGAATGGGCTGCCCAGGGAGGTAGTGGAATCAACATCCCTGGAGGTGTTCAAGAAACATTTAGATGTTGTACTGAGGGACATGTTTTAGTGGGAAATATTGGTGATAGGTGGATGGTTATATTGCATGATCTTAGAGGTCGTTTCCAACCTTGAAGAGTCTATGATTCCACGATTCTGATTCTAAAACAACTGGAATACACCTAACAAATTACTGATAATTTGACAATTTTATGCCATACTGGAATTACTCCAAATATTGCACAATTGCGATACTGCAAAATCTTTAGCAACTCTTGGGTGAATGTTGTTTCCAAGCAAGTGACCAGTATCTTTGTTCTCAGTGGAAGAGCAGATAGATAGTGATGAGAGAAGGAAAACCTATTTCTAACACTTGCTTAGCTCAGACTAAAAATGGCCCATGAAGAAACTTCTTGGTATTAGCTATGGCTTGTTCGAGTCTCCACTATGGGAAGAGACGCTCCACTGCCCTTACGTGGTTTCCAAAATCTGTCCAGCTGAGGGCAGTTTGCTTAAAACAGCAAGTTGCATAGCTTTTACAACCATGTAACTTCATAACCATAGAACTAGAAATTAACTTGGGCTTCATGAAGGTACAGTATTTGTTTTCCTGTCTTCAATAAGAAAAGTTTGTGTTGGTGGATTTGCAAGTTCTGCACACTTAGAACTTCTGAAGGTTATTTGTACAGATGGAAGGTTATTTGTATGTCATTTCTAGGTATAGTTAATTACCTAGCATGCAGTTAGTAAGGGTATATATGTAGGTGTAAGTATTATCTAGCATTCAGGCTCTGCAATTGTATTGAGGCAATTGAGAGTCCATCATATAAAACAACTACATAATGAAAATAACTTTAAATAAAATGCTTACGTAGTGAAGATAACTATAAATAGATATAAGTACTAGTTCTTAATAGGGCTCATTAGTAAAATGAGTGCAATATATGTTCTCTACAAAATATGAACAATTTGGAAATTATTTTTATTTTGCAACATTTTAATATCAATTAGCACCAGGTTATTTTTTAACACCAGTTTCTGAAATTGATTTTAAAATTTCTCCAATGGATGTTATCTTTTTCAGTGTGACATTTTATCCAGAGACAAAAAAAACAGGGGGGAGGGACAAAAAACACAACTCTGAAAGGCTTACTGGTATCTCAGAATCCATTTTCATACTAAAATAATAAAATCTGGTGTGGTTCTAGTAGTTCTGGATTTATATGACCAGTGTTATTTCTGTCATGTACAGTAATGCTTCAGTCTGTCTTTCATTTAAAAAAAAAAAGAACGCAATACAAGTAAATCTATTTATCAATTGAATTTTAATTTGTTTATTTTGTAATAAATTCTTAATCAGCAGTTAAGCGACCAACGGAGTTATCAGGCATTAACAGAATTGTTGATTTGGTGAGATGGAGATACCCTGCTGAAAGATCTAATGAAGTGTCACTGAATTAAAAGTTTTTCATTTCTGAACTTAGCTTTAGATTACTTTTCCTTAAGAATGCCCAAGTAGTCTGAAACCTATTTCCCACAAAACTTTTCTGTGTTTTTAGCAATAAGGTATCCTATTGGAGTATACAAACTGCTTTATAAAAATCGAACAGCACACTGAAAGATGCTGGAAGTTTTCCAGTAATTTCTATCTTCTCATAAATTTCACCTGTTTATGTAGCAATACATTTTATAGTAGGTTCTGTGAACTCTGTTCTATCAATTCTTTAATTATACATTAAAGTACTTTATACCCAATGAGATAACTGAAAAGAAAACACATTTCAAAGAACATTATTTTAAAAAGCTGTACCAAGGTTTTCCACTACTAGTTTCCCAACCTGACAGAAAAGCTTTTTGATAATGCACTTGGAATACATGGCCACTGTTACCTTCATATGACCTTAACCCCTGTAATTCTTTCGTCTTCCACAGTGGGGTATGTTGTTTGGATACTTAAGGGATGCATTTCTCATCCTTTCCCCCTTCATATTTAATTCCTGTTTCTATAGGTTGAATTACACAGGATTTGATTAAAATACAGATAGCTTCATTATTTACTGATTCTTTAAAATTTAGGTATGTTTTCACTTGGCATCCAATGCTAAAAGTATTTAATCCGGGTCAAAACAAAAGGATTGAGGATCTTTCTAAGACAATAGTGGACCTGGAGGCAGGCAGAAAACACCCTCACTGACTGCTTTGCAGTAGTATTAGTGGAAAACAAACTGTATACTTTGATATGACATTCCTGCCCACACCCCACTCCCCCTCTAAAAAAGCTACATAGTAAGTAAAACTTGTAGAATTATTCTGCTGATGCTTCTGGTTTACAGCAGCTTTTTCAAGCTTATAAAACAACCTTTACAGATGTTTAAATGGGAAGAAATAAATACAATCAGTACCTTCTCTTTATTACATGTTGTTTTTAATCCTAGCTTTTTTGTTAATAGTTCTCTGTACTGATACTTTATTAATTTTCTCTCTCTTGTACAATGCATGCTCAGTACTGTTTCTGGGTCTCTCGATTTCAATAGAATAAACAAGAACACTGGTGGCTAACTGAGTGTATGATAGAGTTGTTCATCTCCCCTCCACTACCCTTTAAAGCAATAACTTAATTTCTCTGTGTGTTTCTAATTAATGCATTCTCCTGCATCATCTCCATTGTTTTAATTTTGCTCCTCTGCAAACAGATGGCTGTTTTCCTGGATTCAGTAATCATTGACCAGACATTGCTATCAGCACCCACTTCTAATTCTCTCCCAGAGATATGTTTCTTATTCTGCTTAGTTTTTCGTTTTTTTCTTGAGTCTCAAAGAATCTCTGCTCTTGGTTTATGACTACAGAGGAATTCAATCTTTGGGGAAAATTCATTGGTCTTGGTTGAGAGTGCCATATAGTCCCAAAAGCATCATTTAGTACACTGACTCAGACGTTTTGAATGTGAATTTAGACCTGCATATAATACACATGAATTTATATCAATAAACAAATCAGTTGTCAGAGTTCAGATTGGAAATATGGAAGCTGAAGTAATGCTAAGCACCATCAAAAATGAAATTATCTGAAAACGTTCAAATTAAGAAGGAGAAAAAGAAATTTTAATGCTATTTTATTTTTTTAGGCCTTTTGTATAAAATATACTGTGTAAATTGCTGAACGTTGAGGCAGAATTAATCATCATTACCAATGTATTCTAATCTATGTTGTAGCTATACTTTGAATTTGTGCCAACTCATATCTATTTTACCTTATAAGCAAAGGCAACACAGAGAAAAAACAACTGACATATAAAACAATCTTAAGGTGTCCCTGTTATTTGTCTTGGTCTTTCACACTTTACCAAGTGGTAATTTTTGATTAAAATAACAACAACAACAATGTGCTTCCACAGGCCATAGAGACCCATCTCATTCGAAGATCAAGTGGGGGACTGACATACATCGCTGAGTGGAAGGGTGGACTGCTCGAACACAAGATGGGACATCTGACTTGTTTTGCTGGAGGCATGTTTGCTCTAGGAGCAGATGGAGCACCTAGTGACAAGACAGGCCATCACATTGAGCTTGGTGCTGAAATTGCTAGAACTTGTCACGAATCGTATGATCGTACAAGTAAGTACAGTGTCAGAGAGTTCAGTTTTGTGAAGCCAGCCATCAGTGTTTTACTCACAGTGGTGAATAAAAGTTGAATCATAGCAAAACCTCTTCATCCTTTCTGATAAAATGCTTGTTTGATTCAGGAGTAACTTTAAGAATGGCTGTTTTTTTTCATAAATAATTTCTGTGCATCTGAATTATAGCTACTCACTGTAGTGACTAACTGTAGTGAGTAACATTACAGCTTTTTTTTTCCATGTTGTCAATTTTTTCATAGCCAAATACAAGTGATGGAGGGAATCTGTTCATTTATGCATCATTAATTATGCTTTATGCACAGAAAAATATTTTATTCTCAATTCTGTTGGTACAATGCTGCAAACAAAGAATTGCAGAAAGAAAATGAATTTCTGAGCCTGAAATTTCTTTGGATTCTTTCATCTTATTAAAATAACCCTGGCAGCATTTCAGATTCCAGGTGTATTTTCAAGTTTAACACTGAAAAGTGAATATCCTCATCTTTTAAGGAAAACCTAATATGCTGCTAATTCTGTAAAGTTTTCCAGAATACAGATGTTAGCATCACTGTTTAAACTGGAACTGCTGTTTAAAGCATTGTTAAAGAATAGGTCTTTAGCGCTGTGATTTATTTGCAAAATATTAGAAAAAGGAGCTGCTGTAATATCTGTCAAAAATTATATAAATTTTAGGTAACATACCTTGTGTGGTATGAAATGATAGTTAATTTGACAGGTTACAGGATTTGAAACCTTTTTTAATGCCTTTACTTTAGCATATGTTTTTATATTGGGTAGGCATGAAACTGGGACCAGAAGCATTCAGATTTGATGGTGGAGTTGAGGCCATTGCTACAAGACAAAATGAAAAATACTACATCCTACGACCTGAAGTCATAGAGACCTACATGTACATGTGGCGGCTCACTCATGACCCCAAGTACAGGCAATGGGCATGGGAAGCTGTAGAGGTAACGTTGTACAGGACCTTTCTCTTCCTAAATTCTAGTATCTTGTTATGTGAGCTATTGAACAAAATCTGGATTTTGCTTAGCAGCTGAAGAGTAAGTAATCATTTTAAATCAGTAATATCAACTCAAATTTCCGGAGATTCATTTACTAAATGAAATAAGATGATTTTGACTAACTCATATCCTGTTGGTATTGTATATTTGAAAAATACCCTGTGATTTTTCTTTATTAAATATTTCTCTGATCAGAGTCATATTGGAATGTTCTGCTCAAAATGCTGAGTATTGCTGCATGTAAATGGAAAGTGAAAAATGTGACGTATTTGAGTCTTGGACATGGAAATAAGTTCTATGATGTGTATTTTCTATAGTAATTGTATTAAGGTGATTTTAATTAGGGTGATTAAGGCCAAGATTAAGTGTATAGATAGTACCAAACATTTTAAAATTGTGTTACTTTTAACAATAGGTCATCTGGACTAAGCTCTGTTAATGATAACAATCTCATCAAGATTTCAGTGTCTGTGTCCCACAACCCTTGAACTTCATCCAATAATGCTGAATCTAGCAACATGAACATTCTACACTGCAAAAATTGTCTTGCCAAATCCATCATTTTTATCCCTTACTGATAATTCAGGCTGGCAGTGGTGAAGTCAATGAGAGAAGCCTGAGGGCTTCAGTATCCTGGGCTGCATCAGAAAAGGGGTACACATCAGGGAGAGGGAGGCGACTGTCTCCCTCTGCTCTGCCCTTATGAGGCCCCATCTGGAGTACTGCATCAGGTCTGGGGCCTCCAACACACGAAGAATGTGGACCTGTTGGGCTGGGTCCAGAGGAGGGCTGTGTAGATGATCAGAGGGCTGGAGGACCTCTCCTATGAAGAATGGTTGAGTGAGTTGGGCTTCTTTAGCTTAGAGAAGTCTCCGGGAAGACCTTATTGCAGCATTCCAGTACTTGAAGAGAGCTTACAAGCAGGAATAGGACCATCTTTTTACACAGTCTGATAGTGATAGGAAAAGGGGGAATGGCTTTAAACTAAAAGAGGATAGATTTAGGTTAGATGTTAGGAAGAAATTTTTTACTTAGAGGGTGGTAAGGCACTGGAAAAGTTGCCCAGAGAGGTTGTGGATGCCCCATCTCTGGAGGCATTCAAGGCCAGGTTGGATGGGATCCTGGGCAGCTTGATATAGTGTTTGGCAACCCTGCCCATGGCAGAGGGGTTGGAACTAGTTGATGTTTAAGGTCCCCTGCAACCTAAGCCATTCTATGATATGATATAATAATTTCCCTTGTTTCAGAGGTTAATCACTCTTACTGTTGGATGTGAATGCCATTGGATTTACCTTGTGTTGTCCTGCAGGCATGGGCTTATATTATTCTTCCAGAGTTTGCTTATTTTCTCCTCACACTGATGTTGTACTTCTTAAATTATCTGCCTATCACTCTTTGTTTGAGATTTTTAAGTGAACTGAGCCCTTATGAGAAGATAAAGGAGGCTAAAGAATATTAATTTTGCGGCTCTGTATTCTAAAGAAAAACACAAAAGAAGAAAGTAAAACTCTCAGTGTTTTGTTATCAATGACCCCTCAGTCCTTTGCAGAGCTATTGCCTTCCGGGATTTTAAAACCATCCTGTTTGTCAGTTTGTCCAACACCTCTTGTTTCTAGGATTGTATGATTGTAACTCTTTGGAATGGCCTTCTACTAGTCTTAGAAGCTTGCTCTACGGTCAGGGAAGAACACATTGACTTGTTGCACAATTACCTGTCCCTGGGAGACCCTACTAGAGAGCTATTACTGCATTACAGTTCCATGTACCTGGCTGCAATGTGACTTCTGCAGCTACCTGGCTCCCTATACAGCAATAAAAATCTGTAATTGTACTCCGTATTCATTCTCTGAGATACTGAATGTTATCTCAAATGTTGTGCAAAAAAGAGCATTTCAATTTTGGTTATTAGATACTCTTTAGGAATTAAATTCATGACACAATCTGCTTTCCATAGTCGAACTATAGTAATCTCCAACTCTTTATTTCCTGCATATTCTGTCCAATTCCATATCTGCAGTCAACACTATATTTAGCTAGGTAGGGTGTAGTTATTTTGGACAATGTGTTTACTAGCTTCAGGTGTTGGCTGTATATGCCTTCAAATGATATGTTGCTGAGTTACTGATTCCAAATCAATTTTTTTTGCAAAAGCCTCTACTGTAGAGTGTTGTTCCCGTACTTCCCTCTTTCCTAACACCATCCATATGCACACATTTTGCTACTGGACTCTTCCCAGGCAGATTATAATTGAAATGTTTAAAATCACTTTTTATGGAAGTCATCCCACTAGGCTTCAGCAGTGCCAAGTGTAGAATGTTCCTTCTCCAGATGATTTTCCTGACTCATTGTTGCTGCCCACACTGTTAACATTGTTATAAACAATTGAAATGTTTCTCTTATTATTATTCTTTACCCTGTTGGTTCCGTTTGTGTTTATTCCAAGTCTGTATACTCATTTACCTTCTTAGTGCTCTCCCCTTATTCCTTGTTTAACATTCTTGTGGCTACTTTAGTCTAGCTCTAAATTAATGGTTTAGAGCCCATCTGCGGCAGATGCAGCTGGTCCCGTTCTGTACAGGCCCATCTTCCGTAGTCTTAATGTGCAACTGAGTATTTCATAAAAACAGATCTTGCAACTTCACAGAAGCTGTACAGTCAGTTGTAGGTTTCAAACATTTTCTTTTTTCCCCTTTGATGTTTCTAGCTCATACAACTCTACTTGATGCTGCTTTTTTTCATTCCAGCGTGTGTCATAGTAGTTTACAACAACTACTTCACAAGTTCGTAGAATCATAGAATCACCAAGGTTAGAAGTGACCTCCAAGACCATCCAGTCCAACCGTTCATCTACCACCAATATTTCCCCACTAAACCATGTCCTTTAGTATAGCATCTAAATGTTTCTTGAACACCTCCAGTTCTGCTCACTCTTGCTCTTGTGCCAGAGAACACATCACTCCATTCTTGTGCTCTTTGGGAGATCCCTACCCACTTAATATGGGAAATTTAGTTACCAGCGCTGTTTTCATTAAGAGAAAGTAGTGACTGTAAAAAAAAGGGGGGAGGAGAGTGGGTGGTAACAATCAGACCATTTGTTGTAGTCTGAAAATGCTGGGTTTTAGGAATTTCATGTCCATTTTCAACTCATGACACTGACAATAGTAATTCATGTTTGTTTCCTAGTGCCCATGTAGTAGGAGGCTGCAGCTGTGCCATGGTCATGAACTGCTAAGCTCTCCAACACAGAACACATCTATTATTTCATTCTCTAAATTTTATAGTCTGAAAAAACACTCTCGTCTCTCTATTTTTTTTTTTTTTTTTTAACTCTGGAGGCTTGCTTTGCTGCCTCAGTTTGTCCATTCTGTATATACTTCAGTTTCTGGAGAAAATGCAGTTGTGACCGACAGCAACATCCACTTTTACTGATTCAAAAAGATGTTATCAGCTTAGCTCATGAATGTCTCCCTTTCAGCATTATAATTATGGCACATATTTTGAATTCATAGCACTTCCTTTGTTTTTTTTCCTTCATGAGACTTTCACTTTATTTATGTTTTCCATTACTAACATAACTGATCTTAGCCACTCTCATTTTCCAAGGACTACTAATTTAAAATGTGTTAAGTCAATTCTCCTCGCCTACCGCTGCTCCACAGTAAGTATGAATGTCACTGTGTTCTGAAATGGAAGGCAGAGGCACAAAACGACATTCCTGCTGGATAAAGAGTGGTTACAACAACTATGTTTTTTATGGTACTAACACCCGATGTTAATGTTCTGTTCCTTTAGTCTAGTGCAAAGTAGCTTTCAGGGTTAAGATGATGCACATTCACACAAAGCAGATACCACCAAGGGGCTAAAACTGTGCAAGTTAATCCCTTAGTTTTTGTCATAGCAGTGTGTTCAGTTGCATATGTGGTATCTCTCTACAGTTAACTCTGGTGATCCTCATGAGGAAAGCTCTAACTACACATTGGAGCACATAAACCCAAAAAAGCAATTTGTTTTATTTTGCTTCACCTTGATTAGAATGCAGATGTTTCCTTGAATAAAAGCTTTATCCTTCAAGTTCTCCTTCTACTGTGCCTCAGAAAACATAATCTTGTGTTTGACATTGAAAATCCAGGCACAGATTCAGCATTTTGAATTCATTGCAGGTTCAAGTAGATGAAAGAAAAGGAATACTAGCCAAGGGAAATTACTTGTTTAAGCTTAAGTATATTTGTCACTTAGTAAAACTGTCCAGGAAAATTAAAGAACCTCAACACACACAAGAGAAGACAAATAGGCCTGTTATATTTTAAAGGATCTCTTCTGGAGAAAAATGTCTTTTAAATATACAATAGGCAGCTTACTCTCTGGTGAAAGCTATAGAGAGCCTGACATGCAAGCTAAATATATGCAGATAGCTAACCAGGACTCCAGCATCAAGGAAATATAGGATATCTACTCACAGCTAGACACAGATCTTGAACAGCTTTTAAAGCAGGTGGAGGTGGTAGATACCTCAGTAATCATTAGTGATTTTTAGTCCCATCGTTCATCAGAAAACACTTTTTCTGCCTGCTTTCTTGTTTTCAGGTGTATTTTCTGCTTTTTTGTTCGTTTCTGCTATATGTGGTTTGAAATATAGATTTTCTGAAAGAAAATTGAGACTACGAGATAAATCTCATAGTCACTTCAGTGATATTTGTAATAACTTCAAAAATGGAGAAACTAGTTGTCTAACAGGATTAGAGCCTTTCATCTCCTTGTCAGGGTTTTGATGAAGCTCCAGGTATTTCTGCTTCAATGTTGTTGCTCCCAAGCTTATTTCCACAGAGAGCACCATGTTACAGAGTAGGGTGGTCCTGAGTAGACATAGTCAGCCATTGTGTTTACTGTCATTTTCCTTGTGAGACATTATTTAGAGCTAAAGAAAGACCATTTTCTGGATTTGTTTTTGAATAATGAGTTGTTAAATTAAATCATTGTACATTCTCTTCAGGATATTTACATTAAATCTAGTCACATAGCAAGAAACAAAGATTATTTGCAAAAAGGTTTTCAAAGAAAAATAGGACCCAATGCAGAAAGAAGTACAGTCACAGCCCAGTATCAGACATTTGCCTATCAAAAATGAAATAATTGAAAAAAAAAAAAAAAGAAAGAAAGAAAAAAAAAAACCTCAACAACTTACATAGGAAATGGACAGTTGGCTTCCCCTTTCCAAAACTAAGGAAAAAAAAGGCAAATAAAATACTGATCTTAACTGTAGCATTCAATTCAATCACAATAAATTTTAAGCACTAAAATATGACCAGGGAAAATATGACCATGATCCCTTCAGGGATCTCTGAAGGCTGTACAGACAAACCTATGACAGAGGAGGTATCCTATCAAAAATAGAAAATAGAAAATAACATATAGTACCTCTATCTCTACACTGATGCATCACTATACATTTCCCTCTGAAAACTGGTTTGTGTTCACTTCTTTTTGAATTTGTCATTTTGATTCTCTTCTTAAATGTAAAACTACATGTGTGTTTTTAAAGAGATTTCTATCTAGAGCTCTGTGTAGTTTTCAGCTCTTTAACAAATAAAAATTGTGATACATTTGTGGTAGTTACAGTGTTATTGTCAAACAATCAAAACCTGACAGGTTATTCATATTATTAAACCTGATGTCTTCTTTTTTTTTTCCCTCATCCATCTGTAGGCACTGGAAAAACATTGCAGAGTAGATGGTGGCTATTCTGGCATTAGAGATGTTTATAGTAATCATGAAAGCCATGATGATGTGCAGCAAAGTTTCTTCCTTTCGGAGACACTCAAGTAAGTTAAGAAAGTTGACTTTCATTAATATCAAGTAGTTCTATGTATCATCTTTACAGATAAGTATTTATCATTAGTACCCTTGACATTCATGTAACAAAATCTGACTGAAATAGTAGAGCTTTTCTTAGGTGACAGGAAGCCAAATTGCCTTTTTTTTTTTCTCTTCTGTATCAGTAAAGTAAATTCTATGACTTTTAAAAATTGTCTTCAAAGACACTTGGTAGTCTTTGGTGAGAAATTATACCTATAGGCATTGATAGGTTCTAATTACATATGGAACACCAGGAAAACACCAGGAAACAAAGGAAACAACACCAGGAAAACAAATTGAGAATGCAGAGGACTTATCAGGCATATATCACATACTTTTCATTTTAAGTCTGCAGACTGATGAAAAAAAAGCGAAGTTGCATGGTAAGCTCACGCATCCTGTTAAGAGGAAAAAAACAGAAGTCTTTATTTTCTACCTCTGTCTCCAAAATTTTTAACGAAACGCATGAAGTTTTATTTAGATGATCTCCAGAGGACTCTTCCAACCCCCATTCTGTGAAAAGTCTTCAGGGAAGGACTTATTTTTCTTTATCAGAATAGAGGAGCTGGGGTATTGGTCTCTACTTGTTATTGCCCTCCAACCTGAGTTGAGTAGCCCCAAAGCTTTGTGCTAACCATTATTATGCTACGACTTAATATTTTCTGTTTGGTCAGTGGTTTCCATTGATAGATTCATCTATCAATGAAATAGAGATAGAGATCAGATATTCACGTTTTCTTGAAAATGATTGTTGTTTCATTTGCCTGATATAGTCACATTTCCTGCTTTTTTTTTCTTGCCAGATACTTATATTTGCTGTTTTCTGATGATGATCTTCTTCCATTTGAGCACTGGGTCTTCAACACAGAGGCTCATCCCTTCCCTATTCTTCGCAAAGAGGATGGGAGTAAAGAAGAAAAAGAAAAATAGATCAAGTTTTAATTTGTTTCATTCCTTATGTTTCTTTCCAGGACTTGGGCATGATATTTGGTTTTAAATTCTTGAGTTAAATTTTTAAATCAAGTGTTTTGCAGTCTGTTTTCTTTAACAGTAAATATTTATGAATGGACCCAAACTCATAAAACTTCAGTCATCAACTGAACCACTTTTTAGAAGAAAAATACAGCATCTCTCCAGATTTTGTTAGACTGCAGTGTAATCTTGGCCAAAAAGAGCAGAGGGTCTGCATATTACGTGTTTCCTGTTATACTTTTAATTTGACTGCAAAATGTTTTCTCCTCCATGAGGAGATGTCTGCTTTAAGCTGTAATATTTTGCCATGTTGCAAAAAGCCATATTGAATTAAGTATATAAAGAGCTTTTTTTCTTCCTTTTTTTTTTTTTTTTTTTTTTTTTTTTTTTTTTTTTTTTGTTCTATGTTCATTTGTTTTGTGTGTCATCCAAGACAAATATTGTGACTGTGACAGCCTCTTCTTATGCGGGTCTATCATTACTTGGTGAAGTATCTGATGTATTTCATTGTCAAATAAGTCTACATAGGAATATTTTCATCTCATGCAGACACAACTCTGAAACTGCAGTATACGTTGGAGTTAGTCTCAACTAGTTTTATGAGTTTAGCACATTAGTTAGCACACTAGATTTTCAGGTTTTTATTAGAATATCACTGTAGAGCAAATAGTTTCTTCCCTTTTCTAAGTGGAGTTATCCCGATGCCTTTAGTCAGGCCAATATGGAGTAAAATAAGATAATCATTTCTTGTTAGGAAAAGGAGTCTTGCCGTCTTTATGTTTTTAATCCAGTAGCTTTCATTTGGTTAGATGGTAAAAAGACAAAATAAAGCTACTCAATGAATTTATCCATGAAGTTAAGCTGAGAATTATTTTAGAGACAATTTGGTGTTCTGTGATTTTCTGAAGCACTCAGCTGGTTCAAACTCGACACCAGTCTTCATACTTTATTGTCACAAAGCAATATAATGTATCTTTATGAACAAAATCAGATGTTCAGATGCCTTGAAAAAAACTCAACTCCTTCAGATTGGAAATTATCCAGCATAGAACTAGAACTTTCTGAAAGCACCTACTCTGTTTTTTCTAAGTGACAGAAATGCAGTATGTTGTAGAATAGTCCTTAGATTAGAAGCTTAGTTTACTAAGAAAGGTAACAGTTTTGCCAAAAATGTTTTACTTTGTGGTATCACCAAAGGGAAAAGAATCGGGCATGATCAATTCCTTCCTTTACTTAAGCATAGCTTGGAGTGTCTTACATTGTTTTTAAGTCTACACATGTTTTCACTCAGTGAAAGGATGAATTTTATACACTTTGAGTAGGGTACAACACCTGGCTTCCCTTTCTGAGAAAGCGCATTATGGACTGATTTGACTGCAACAAAACAAATGGTTCTGATCAGTTATCTATTTTAAACTTTGTAAGCTGTCTATCTCACATATCCAGCATAGCTAATCAGAGCTGAGGAAACGTTTGTTTAGGCATTACAGAGTACATTTTACTACTTTTTTCTATACTGATAAAGGTCTGCAGTATAGGCTTTACTTATGTGGAAGCCAAGAGCAAAGATAACATTACATTTTTATATATATGGGAGGCTGACCCATAAACATTACCCTCTGGAGTGTTTAAGACAACACTGCCTATCTGGTTCTGCCACAGACAGAGAAGACAGGGTCTGCCACGTGAGCTGCCAAAGACATTTCTACAGGGGGCAAGGCAAGAGCATCTCCACTGATGCTGTTTCTTCTTTCAAAGGCCTGGCAGAGCTGTGCAGTCATACATGGAAGTTAACAGAAGGATTCTGCTGAGCCTCTGCAACCCAGAACAGGGAGAATGAATACAAATATATATACAGCTGTCTAGAATAAAGCCTGCTTGGATGGAATCAGCAAGTTGGGTTGAGATTTTTTGCTCTTGTGCAGAAGTATTATTTTTTTAAAGTATGGATTCTCTCATGTCGGAGTAACAGTTTGAGAATAAGCGAAGAACGAATCCCTGACCCTCCTCTGTTGAAAAGCAGAATTCCTGCTTACGTTGATAATCTGGAATTTGTAACTGCGAAACCGTATTTATAAGGGAGCTTTTTTTCCCCCAGTTACAACAGAGAAATGATAGCTATCTCTACATACACAATTATCTTCCCTCTTAAAGATAAATAAGACAAAAGTATAATAATTACTTCTTTCATTAGGTCACCTGCTGCTGCCTACCACGTGTTTGCGCATGTGCTGCTATAGGCCTCATATCAGTTAACTAACTTCAATAACTCAGACAAAAGCAGTCTTTGAGAAATGCGTTTTGTAAGCCTCTTTTTACATGTTTTTCTTAACCACAGTATGCTTCCCCCCAGATGTGTCCAGTGATCTTGTGTTTATTTAATAAGTGTCAGAGAAACACTGGAGAACCTGATAAGTTCTTCTTGTTTCAAAAAACGGGCAAACACAAAACTGTTGTATGCATTGGGTCCTGTGTGCTTAAATACATGTCATGACTGTTTACTTGCAATACAGATATTTGGTGTGAATATTTTTTTAGTTTGATAGTTACGATGATTTGAAAGAGCACAAATTTGATGTGACTGGTATTGGTATTCAGGTTGTATGTACAAACTGCACTATACTGTACTTTTTGTAAACAAATGTAAGTAGACGAGAAGATTGTACAACGTGTAGATCTGCCAACTGTAAGAAAACTTTTCATAAACTGAGAATATATTGATTTTATTTTTATTTTTTTTAATAACCCCAAAACACCAAAGCTAGAGTAATCATTTTGAAACAGTCACTACTTACCAGCAGTTGTTAGATTGCTGAAATAACATTCATTTTATTTTCATTCACTTAACTAGCTGTGTGGAAGTGGCTACCAGTGGTCGCTTTGTATTCCCAGTCATTCATAAGAGCAAAAGAAATTGCATTATGGAGTGGTATAATCTTTGCATAAACACACTTGCCTATCCTCTTTCCATTTCTTTGTAGCAAAATAACACATTTAAATCTGCATATGTTAAGTCCTAAGAAATAAATCCTTTTAAAAGGCAACCATACTGTTTCATGGAAAAAAAAATATTGTTCTGATCATTTGTGAAGTACGTATTGCATATTTGTTGGTTGTACACAGATTTTTGCAATGCCCCATGGCTCTCTGTTTCTATAGTGACTTCATCATACATATTTTCCATTTCTGAGACATCTAAATTGGTTTTGATTTGTACATATTCCATTTAGTCTTCTTATCTTTATATAAATCCTGAAATTATGGAATACATAATAGATCAAGATGCTTAATTTTTAAGAACTTATATTTGTAAAAATTTCTCTATTGTGAATAAAGTCTTTTAATATATCTGTTCAACTTGTTCTAATTTTTCCTAAGTGCACTGCAGAAGTAACTACAGTAACCTCCTGCATAGCCTGGTTTGTCTGCTGTACTCATGAATTTTTGTCAGCAGATTGGTTACACACGGATTAGTACTCTGTATTTGTTTAGATACTTTTGTTAATAATTAATGTTAGTCAGTTCATAGAATCACTACCACAAAAATCAATTCCTAGAATTCACTCTCCCAAATGTATTTTACTAGAAAGTAAGCTTACTAATGAAACTGGAAAGCTTGGAAGTCAGGCAGCAAGCAAAGCAAAGTGAAGGTCAGTCACTCAAATTCACATCGCAAAGCGCTATTTAGAAGCGAGCACTTGGCCGGAGATGACAAGTCTGTCACACAGCCCAGTGCTACACAGTCATGTAATGAAAAGCTGTTGTTAGCCCGTGCTCCAGAGGAGAGAGAAATAGTTGTCATAAGAACTGTAACGACACTTTATGTCAGAAGGCTGTGCCATTAACATCTCTGAACTAAACCTTGAAATAGCAGCCACGCCTCATAGATAAGCTTGTTTTCTATGACTAGTAGAAACCATCATTGAAAGATGATAGTAAAATAAACTGCTGTGATTTCACAGAACAGTCTCAGAAACATCTATTTTTGTCAAAAGACTTACTCATCACACCTGCACAAGTGATTTTTCAGGGGAGCTATTTGATCTAGTGTTTCATTTTTCCAGCACAGCTGTGCATGTGCAGCTGCAGAGTGCAATCTTTGTGGCGGTCAGAGTGCAGCCCCTGCCTGTAGCTGCCTTCAGGGCCACATAAAATGCTGCTTGACAAACAATTTTAACACAAACTAGTGCAGCACAAGAGATGTAAATACAAGTCTGGGTTCGACTTTTGACTCTTACATGCAGTTTGGTCTCTTGCTTGAGCAGTAATTGGATGTTTGATGTAGTTTTTTTTTCTGCCAAGGGAAAGGAACTAGGACTGAGTTGACAATTAGTCAGGATGAACAGAATTTACACCACTGTCTATGTTGCCCTATGGTTTTGCTCTAGTACAAGAGTAACCCAGCACTCATCGGAGGTCATCGACTACGGAAACAAAGAACCCCATCAGCTGATCTGCCTTAATCATGGGATTAGCCTGTCCTGGTTCATCTCAAACACAAGAGGAAAGATTAAGCATCAAAAAGCAGGCTGCCAAACCCAGGGAACAGTCCTCCAGCCTGAGAGTTGGTGCTTTTCTATTGGGAGAAAGCACAAAACACAGTTTTTTTCTTCCTCTTGGCTTCATGCATTTTCACATATGCAAAGTGGTGGCTGCCACAAGTGACACAACTGCAGAACAGGCCTAGCTAAGAGACCAGCACACTGTTAGCATTCAACCATACTCAAAAAGCCAGTGCTTTGCCTCATTGTTCAGGTATCAGCTCCTCTATCTGCATCAGCTCTCACTCATCCTCTGATTAAAGTCACTGTAGATCAACCTTCCCTCTGGAAGCCCCTCTCTAAAACTCTCATATACTTTCCAAACTTTCTGTGCTCACCTTGTGGTGGATTTGTGGTAGGTTCTTTGCCTTTCACAGTTTCCATGTTGATATTTTACAGGATACTCTCATTACTGACATTTTGTCCCCTCACTGATTTTATGCATTGCCTTCACTCTATCACTCAGCATAGCACAGAGCTACTATTAGTCTCTACTACCTAACATTACAAAAAATATAAATAAATCATCAACATGATTTAATTATACTATCACATTCTGACCATTAAATTATCTATTAAGGAGTATAACTCTAGGGCACGGGGATTTGCTGGTACTGTAGAAGCTCTGAGAGGCACACATGACAGAAGAGCCCACCATTATTTGTTACATAATCTGTGTGAAATATTTAAAGAATTCTGGTGCTGCAAATTAGTAATCCTACAATAAGTTAGACAAATACAAAGTACAATGGGCGAACAGTGGGCTGATGGGCCAGACTTAAAGGGTTATAGTAAATGGAATTGCACTGAGCTGGCAGCCGGTCACCACTGGGATTCCATGGGGCTCTGTTTTAGGGCCAGTTCTCTACAATGTTTTCATCAGTGGTTTGGATGCAGGACTCGGTTGTAGTATCATAGAATATCCTGAGTTGGAAGGGACCCACAAGGATCATGGAGCTCGACTCCTCGCTCCACACAGATCTACTCAAAATTCAAACCCAGTGTCTGACAGTGCTGTCCAAATGCTTGAATTCCAGTAGCTTGGGGCTGTGACCACCATGCTGGGGAGCCTGTTCCAGTGCCTGACCACCCTCTGCTGCAGAACCTTTCCCTAACCCCCAACCTGACCCTCCCTTACACAGCTCCATGCCATTACCTTGGGTCCTGTCACTATCACCAGAGAGCACTGATCAGCACTGCCCCTTGGCTCCCCTCATGAGGAGCTGCAGGCTGCCATGAGGCTTCTCAGCCTCCTCAGGGCTGAGCAAACAGAGGGGCCTTAGCCGCTCCTTGTACAGCTTGCCCTCTAGACCTGTCAACATCTTCATAGCCCTCCTTCATACACTCTCTGATAGTTTTATGCCCTTCTTATGTTGTGGCACCCAAATCTGCACCCAGTGCTGGAGGTGAGGCTGCACAGAGCAGAGCAGAACAATCCCTTCCCTCACCTGGGGTATGGTTGGCTCTTTGGGCTGCCAAGGCATACTGCTCACTAAAATTCAACTTGCCACCAACCAAAACCCCTAGATTTCTCTCTGCAGCACTACTCTCTAGCCTCTTGTCCCCCACTATGTACATACATCCAGGGTTGCATTCTCCCAGGAGACAACACTTGCTCTTGTTAAACCTCACATGATTGGTGATTGCCCAGCCCTCTGACTTGTCAAGATATCCTGTAAGGCCCCTCTGCCCTCAAGACGGTCAACATCTTCTCCCAATTCTTACAAGTTACTGCATCTTCTTCCTAGTATTTTAAATCCCTCAACTTACAAAACGATCTGAAAGACCTGATATCAGCCTAAAGGGGGGCGATAAGAAGGAAGTGGACAGACTCTTCAGCAGGACCTGTTGTGATAGGACAAGGGGAAATGGTTCCAAACTAAAAGAGGGAGGATTTAGATTGGATATGAGAAAAGTTTTTTACATTAAGGGCAGTGAAGCATTGAAACATGTTGCCCAGAGATGTGGTGGATAACCCATCCCTGAAGACATTCAAGGCTCTGAGCAACCGGATCTAGCTGTAGGTGTCCCTGTTTTTTGCAGGGTAGCTGGACTAGATTACCTGTAAGAGTCCCTTCCAACTCAAACAGTTCTGTGTTTCTACGAAAAAAAAGTAATAAAAATAGATTAATACCCTTGCTTTTATTGTCCAATTGTATGCAATTTTTTTTTTGCCACATGTTGTGAAGAATGAGAACCTTAAACTTTGTCCCATTCCTTCCATTTGCAATTTAAAATATTACAACAGTCTATTTCAATAGTATACTGCAAATAACTGCAGAGCAGTGGGGACAGAGTAAAAGGAGGGGCAAAACTATGCCCAAAGCTGTATTTACAAGGATCTTTATTTCCATTTGATTGTCATTTGTCTGCATTGTTCAATAAATAAATAAATTGCACACATTTTATGTTACTTTAAATATTAAGCTACAGTTCCATGGTACACAAGCAAGTAGAAACAGGACTAGCTACAGAAACATACTTTGCATGAGCAATTCCAACCACCACAGTTTATATAACACCCCTCAACCTACAGCTACACAAGGGTTTCAGAATGTCTCAGCCATCCCCAAAGACACCTCCCAGAAGGTCAGCAGCAACAAATTAACACTGTAACACTCCACAGCTATCCTGGGCAGGAGCTGACAAACATCAGATCCCTGAAGCCTAAGGAATGCAAAACATACTGACTCAAAGTGTCACAAAAGGAGTCTATCATCCAGACGCATTTAGTGTGCTGATTCCTGAAAAGGGAGAAGAGGCTCAACCAGCAGCTCAAGTGACCCAGAGTTCTCTCTTGGTAGTTCAGTAACCAGGAACCTATTCCCTTATGTCTTGCCTGTGTAAGGAAGATTTTGCCACTGTCATGGCTGCCTGTCCCTGTGTTACTGGTGTCCTTGTGTCACTCGTGTCCTTTGGCCTCCCTGCTCCCAGAACCTCACCTGTAACCCAGCTGACTCCAATGGCACAGCCTTTTGTCCCAGGACCACGTATCAAGGTGGCTGTGACCATTTTGAAGCCATCATTGGCGAATTCGAAGCACTTAGTTTCAGCTGGGACAGTTTCTTCAGTGTCTGGTAATATGCTATATTTTGGTTCTAGGTGAAAAACAATGATAACACACCAATGTTTATAGCTGCTGCTAAGCAGCGCTGCACAGAGCCAAGGCCATTCACAGCAAAGCCCTAAGGAACTAGGAAGGAATAGAATTAGGACAGCTGACTTAAACTAGCCAAAGAATATTCCATATAATATGTCACAAGCTGAAAGAGTTTTGAAGGGGTGATCTATCTGGCTCTTTTGCTGCTCAGGGGACTACTTGGGCACTGGTTAGCAGGTGGTGAGCAATTTCTTGTGCATCACTTGTTAAATACATTCATAGGTACACACACACATATATACATACATATATACAGTCATAGCTACGATCCTTTTCCTTTTCTATATCCTAGTAAATAGTTTTTATCTCAACCCTCATGTTCCACTTTTTTTTTTTATTCCCACATTCTCTCCCGCATCCCATTGGGAAGGGGGAGAGTGAGCAAACAATTGGGTGGTGCTTAGCCACCTGCTGGATTAAACCACAACAAGCACCTTCTGTTCAAGAAAAGGCTTCTGCTCAGTGTGAAGAGAACTGAAACGTGCTGAGACATATGGGACAAAGCGTAAGGAAATGTCCTCTACTCACTGCTGCTACAGGTGAAACTGAGGGCGCAGCTAGCTCAGGGTGTAGATTTGCTAGCTGTAAGAACCTACAGCTCCTTGGCAATGCACTATTTTCAATGTAGCTTTTAGTTAGAAATGTTTTTTCTCTAACCAACACTGTCATCTTTTGACCAGAAAATCTATCCAAACAACCAGAGGTTCAGGTACTCACATGGGCAGTGAAAGATGCAGGTCAAATGTCAATACAAGTTGTAAAATACCCCCCCACGTCCTCCCCTCCTGGACCTCTCTGTCCCACTGTGGCCCCCCACTTACATGTTGTCTGAGCAAGGCCTAGCAGTAGGATCAAGGTGTCCAAGAGTCTCAGCTGCTAGAAAGCCAGGTGCCACACACACCTCTCCAACCTAGCCTGCTGCAGCCCAGGGCATTTCTGTAGAAACTCTGCAGCCCAAGATTGCTTTATTTTTTTCCAGTACTTTAATGTTTAGCAGGAGATTGCCAAGAAGTAGCTTTAAACATGCATCTTCCACTGCCTTTACAGTGCAAAACCAACTCTCACCACCACGATCCATCTGTTTGGGAGCCACAGTACAGCACACACTGACTAGAAGCAAGTACAAGCCAAGCACAACTTGTACAAGAACGACCCTCTGCTCATATAGCCCAGGAATCTGGGCTCAGTGACTTGGGTTTTGTGCAACTAATGCCAGGAAAAGAACAGAAAGAAAGGGGGAGAATTAGCAGGCTGAGAGCACAGGAACTTCAAAGAAAAATACTAGAAAAACCTGCAAGTCTCTTAAGGGAACTTATTTCTTCCATTTCTCTCAAAGCACCTTTCTACCATAAGTGTCATTGTAAGAACACAGACAGATAGAAAACTAATTAAAATACAACTTCATGGTCTAATGGGACAGAGACGGGAAAAAGCGAGTTTATCATCTTATTGATCACCTCTCTCCTGACACCCACGGATGCAAAGAATGGGGAGAAGATAAGGCAGGACTTACATAATGAGCAATTACCCAGCAGGCTTCCCCAGGGTCTCTGAGCCAGAAAGGATATGAGCAATGCAGTTTCTGTAATGGCCCTTGACTTCTATGGTAAAATTTCCATCATGATACTCAGTTCTTGAGTGAAGCCTGTTGGTGTTGCACCCATATTTAAAGGTCTGACAAACTATATTATGTTACAGGAAATTGAGGCTACAGAGAAAAAATAACTTGGCATTCTTGTTTCCCATTTATCTCTGAATAACCAGGAAAGTACTCCACAATTTCTTCTTAGATCAGAAATTGCATACATTTGTCTAGTAAAATGCTGCTATCCATGTATTACTTTAATTCAAAAATGGAATGCTTCTCAATAAAGAAGAAAAATCACACAGACTCTGTTAGTGTTTTATACTATATTTATAGATATAGGCAATCCTTGTAACTATCCACTTCTGCAGCAAGATCTGACAGACTTTAACGTAGAGCTTCAGCATATAATTCTCATTACTTTCTGTACAAAGGCAAAAGAAGGACAAGAAACTACCTCACACTGAAGTGACTGAACATTTTCTGACTGTAGAGTTAATTGGCTGTTCAAGATGGCAGCTTGTTTGGGGGCACTCAGTCTTCTCTCTTTGTACACACACCATCATCACTGTGGGCTAACTGGAAATTTTCTTGCATCAGTGTGCATCTTTCTCTCTTAAAGTAACATATACAGGAAGAAAACCAGCTCAATGTAAGTCAGCAGCCCACTTATGCGTATTTTAGTGAAGTCAATTTTTCACCCAGAGAAAACATTTCATACAATTTTACATGGAAATTTATGAAGCAAGTACAGCCTAGGGAGCACCATGAAAAGAAAGCATTGGTGCTTTGTCTTTTCTTTTTATTAATATCCTACGGATGATCTATTTTTAAAATACCGTTATTTTGGAAGATAAACACTATGTGTGGATTTATTCACTCTCAGCAAACTATAGATTCTCTTATAATTCAGAACTATGTTGTACCAGGTCAAAAAAAATCAGTGACTTTAATTAAAGAAGCCAAATATCAGTTGAATCCATGTGTACATATCTTCACAGGAATGGCTTCAACAAAATTTGGAGCTTTCTTTTCTCTATCACTCTCAAATATTTTCATCCATCACAACATCTCCAGCTCTTTTCCAAACTCTCCCAGCACTGGCTGCTAGCATCTATAAAGTATAATCTCCACCTTTCATAATTTGCATTCAAAATCGTGCAGCCTCTTTCTATTTCTCAGTAAAGATTTAACAGCCAGGAATAATGCTGAACTCCCATTTTGTGAGGCTCCATTAATTTTATAAAATATACTGTAGAACCCTTACATGCACACCATAAATATTATATATTAAAATAAAACTACTCTTGTCAGATAAGAGACCCTTTTGAAATACATTATTAATAACCATTTATACTCTATAATGACATAAATTTGGAACAAGTTATACAGACACATTCTCTTCCTGAAATG
This sequence comes from Numida meleagris, assembly GCF_002078875.1. NCBI lineage: Eukaryota > Metazoa > Chordata > Aves > Galliformes > Numididae > Numida > Numida meleagris. The sequence continues at coordinate 62,429,440 of NC_034411.1, forward strand.
TTTTTTTACAGTAAAAGATATGATAAATATAAGTCACTGGTCAATTTCTTAAACAAGATAAGGGCATAAGGAGATCAGTGGTGAAAAGACTAAGGCAAAATGAGTTGCTGAAAGCACTGTGTTGGAGAAGAAACACAATGTAAACTTCCATTTGCAGAAACCAGAGAGCTATGGTAAGGACCATAGAATCATTTATGTTTGAAAAGTCCCCTGGGGTCATCAAGTCTAACTGCCAAGTCTAAGCCAAAACTAAACCATGTCCCTAAGCAACACATCTACATGTCTTTTAAATACACCCAGGAACAGTGATTCAACTACTTCTCTGGGCAGCCTGTTCCAGTGTTTCACAATCCTCTCTGTAAAGAAGTTCTTCCTAATATCCAGTCCAAATCTCATGCAGCCTGAGGCCATTTCCTCTTGTCCTGTCACTTGCTGGCTGGGAGAAAAGACCAATCCTACCCCACTACAACCTCCTTTCAGGTAGTTGTAGAGAGCAATAAGGTATCGCCTGAGCTTCCTTTACTCTTGGCTAAATAATCCCAGTTCCCTCAGCTGTCCTCATCAAACTTGTTCTCTAGATGCTTCACCAGTTTCATCACCCTTCTTTGAATTATCATCAAGCAGACCAAGAACTGAACTACAGTGGAAATTGCACTACCATTTCAGAGATTCCTCCTGCTCAGGGCCTGAGGCATGCAGCAAGGGCAAGGTCCTAGCGCTCACCCCAAGGTAGAAGTCAACCATTGAAAATATGACCAGCTAACTACAGCCAGAAAATAAAAAAAATATCATTACTCTGAAATAAGCCAACATTTATAGGCTGCCTCCTGTGCTCTCATTGTGCCACAGTTCACCTTCCGCCCCGCAGCGTGGTCATGGGTTTGGTGCTTCCCCATCATACATGTGGGCACTGTTAGTGTGAAGGAATTCACCTGCCTGGGAAAGCTGAGAATATTCTTGCATGGCTTTCTTCCACTGGCTTATTAAAATGCATTTTATACTACATTCAATTTTTGTCTTACTCTATGTTAAAACAGCAAAAGAAACAAAATTCATGAGTTAGCAATTTCCCCCCACCTCCGCTCCAGAGGCAGCAGTCATGGGTTGTTCATTGCTCTGCAATGCAAACATCACTCCAGAGTTTTTACTCCTCTCCTCGGCTCTCTGCTGAGCCTCAGTCACTCCACAGCCTGCTCTAACCTCTTGCTGCCCCCTTTTGCTATTAGGTACATAGCTACAGACTTTTCTGAAGTAAACATCTTAGAGAGAGATGCGCACAGACCTTTTAAATGCTGGGATAGACAGTTATTTCCCCCAGCTCGTATGGCTCTTTCTTTCCTGCCCAGACCAACCTCTGAGCATTTGTACAGCTAGCAAGGTTTGAAAAGGCTTTTCAAATCCCAGTGGTATCGTACAACCCAGCCTGCAAAGTGATCAGATCAGTGCTGGTCCAGAGTGATCACTGCCGATTTCAGCGAGTCCCAGGCCAAAGCTGGCTGTCGTGCTTAGTGATGAGCCAAAAACTGTTGCAAACAACATTATTTGCAGATTTGCAGCACGATGAACAGATTAAAAGCAGAGAAGCAGAAGGGTGCTATCGACACAGCAGCATCTTCTGAGTAATTCAGGGGAACATTTTAAAGAGACACAAGTCATCTCACTGTCTCCAGCTACCAGAAATAATGTGTTAATTCTTCAAGAGAGAGCAGTTTGGTACTCATCATCACTACGCAGGGAAAGCAAGAACCCCTCCAAAATGAAAACAGAACTATATAATTAAATGAATTACTGATAATGTAAGATTTAGCAACGTCATTTCAGATTATTATAACCAATCTTCAAACAGACCAAGAGTAACAACTTCTTGTGAGCCAAAATAGAAATTGATCAGTCTTAATTCTCAGCATTTTTACAAGGGTGAAAATGCTGAAAGCTACATTCTAAGGCAGAAAACAGACACTTTTGTTATTTAAACTGTTCAATACCATTAAACAAACATTACCTGCACTGTGGAACCACCGAATTTTTGATAGTACAGATTTTTATGAAGCATGCCCTCTTGACCCTTCTTAGAACAAAGTCTATGTCAGCACTCATCCAGTTTAATCTCAGACCTCCTCTTTTCTCTTTCTGCCTCATCTTTACCTCAACATTAACAACAACAACAAAAAAAAGAATGAAAACCAACTACAACAAAACCCTTTGCCTTTTTCCTTCATACTGGGAAACAAATTGCTCCAAAGACGATTTATGAAAAATCCTTAGCTCATTTCACAAATTTTTTGCAATCACCTCCTTTTTGTCAGGTCTCCCATTTCAGGCCATTGGTAGACCTAGAGCTTGAGCCACTGGCCAGCCAGCACCACTGAGTGGCCCTGACCATTGTTTAGCTCAGGGACCTTCCCCAACATTCTCACTGGTAACAAGGGGAATTTCTTCATGTAGTTATACTCAATTTCTCTTTGCTTTGTGGGTTGTTTTTTTTTTCCCCATTTGCTTGGTTTGGGTTTTTTTTTTTTTTTTTTTTGGAGGAAATATCCTCCCGGGCACACTTCATTTGTGCCCTCAGTCCAGCGTATTTGTCCAAGCAGGCACCTTAGAGGATCTTGTACTTCATCAGAGCCTCATCATGCCTAGTCCTGCAGGCCCTAATCTTTTTATCTAACTATTATATATCTTTAAAACCACGGGATATTTGCTTTTCCTTCAGGATTACTTTCAAGCCTGTTTTCCACTCTCACTGTGCCCAGGACAGATCTGAAGGCTGAAAAACACTTACAGAGCAAATATATCAGCCACAGGAGCACAAAAAAGAGAGGGAAACTCTTATTAAAGCGCAGCAATAGACTAGCACCACACTGAGTCCTATTTTCTCATGCTTCACATTGTGAAGAACAAAACCCTCTAGGAACTCACCAAGAATTAGACTTGTATTTACAAAAGGGAGCACTTACACCAGGCACACAAAATGAGTCACCCAGGTTATGCAGGCAGGCAGACAATCCCCCTCAGCACAGCTGCCAATTCTTAACTCTGTGCTGCTTTCCAGCCACTAAACAATATTCTTTCTCCCACTCCTGTGTAAGACATGAGCCAATTTTACTTTTATGAGACTGAATTACCTCTATTCATCTCCTGTCATGGTAAATGAGTTACTAGTGAACTCTCATTTCTCAAAATTTTATTCACGAAGTCTTGTCTTTATAATTCCATTTACCTGCATGTGAAGAAATACATGCTGTTTATACAAGCGTGAATAAATCAGGTGTGATTTCCTTTGCATTAAGTTGCTGTTTCTTTCATTGCAGGTGAAGAGATAAGCATAAGTAGTGGTAGAAGAAAGAAATTAATTTCAGAAATGCAGAGATTATGGCTAATATTTCTTAAACAGGAGAAAAAAGCATCTTCAGTTTCAGCAGGCAGACTCAAAGAGATTTCATCATGAAGTAACAGGTACAGCACACCTCTCAGCACGTGACAGCAGGCCCAGGATGCCTCCTGCATTATCCCTTTCCCCTCACCCACATACTCTAAAAGAAGCAGCAAACTTGTAAAGCCATGCAGACCACTCTACAAGCAGTTGTGTGCAATCAAGAGTCTGCAACATGAGATTGCAAGAATAACATAAAATAAATTAGAAGGTGAAAACAAAAAACCTGAAGAGATAAAAGGAGGTATTTGTATTTGTCTTTCACTTGCTGTTAATACTCTTTAAATGCATCCAACACCGCTGCAACATTTCAATCCCATCTTTGCCACTGAGACATGGCAACACTGAAACCATGGTCTGACAATGCTTCTGGAAAAACAGGGTGACTTTCTACCTATAATTAATTTCTAAAATTCCATTCAGTCATCCTGTGTTACTTTATCCCTTTTCAAGGGTTTTCTAAACCCTGAGGATGATTTCAATGAAGTTTTTCCTCAAGCATAGAACACTCAAGTTTCAATGACAATTACATGGCCGAGTACTTAAAAATACATAGATACAAAAAGGAGAGACTATTTATAGGTAGCCTTAAACCCACAATGTGCCATCTCCTTTTCCTAGCCAGAGAGAGTGTCAATTCCTTCCATTAAGGATCTACAATTTAGGGAAATAAAAATGAAACCTCTCTGTATATATAACTTTTGGCTACAGAAATACTGACATGGCTACTGTTTCCAGGTCACCAGAAAAAAAAAAAAAAAGAAAAAAAAAACAGGAAAAAAGAAAGCTTACCTTCAGAAAAAGGTCATAAGACAGGAAAACAAAATTATTGTGTGTGTATATATGTATATATTTGTGAGAACCATGTAAAGGAAATAAATCTTTTAACAACTTTTTCTCCTTCACTAATCAGAAATAAGTAAAGCCTTGAGAGGTGCCTTTATTTGAGTTTTATTTTAGGGCAGGGAGAAGAGGAAGAGTAAAATCTTTTAGTAAAAAATAAGTCTACTTCAGTTCAACTGATCTTGAATTCCCAAGTTTTTAATTAAAACATGGATCAAAGTATCAATGAATGCCAGTTGGGAAGACTGCGTTTATCTGAAAACAGAGAGCAACCGCTCCAGAGATTTCCAAACCTCTCACGTTCAGGAACCCCAAGAGGGATGGAGGGAGCAACACAGACCTGCTCAGCCAGCTGGGCTGTCAAGTGGCTTTTATTTCCCTGTGCAAAAGGAGTTGAGCAGACAGATGATGAGAAGATGAGGGGAGGAGGGCAGACATCAGAGGAAACAGATTCATAAGAATAATTTAATTTAGAACATAAAATTAATCCAACAAAATAGAGGAACAGATGCGAAGGGAGTTGAAACTCCATCTTGGATCATATCCCCTTTCCTATACTCAGAATCTGAATGTGATCTTATTTATTCATAATATTGAAACCATATTAATTAAGCAATAAGATACTCCAGACAGCTTATTGTTAGGAATATTTACATAATGCGTGTACTAAATGGGGAGGAGGAGAAATTAGTGGCTTCATCCTAAGAGGTGACTAAACGCCAGAGGAAACAATTTCTGGCTTCCTCTTGTTGTTGGAACACTTACCGTAGAGAATTTTTCAAAGATTGTTGCTAATTAAGAAATGTGCTCATATGAACAAATATTTGGTTAGCTCAGTGTTGCTGTTATCTCCCCAGTGAAGCTGAGAAAGCCAAGGCAAACAGAGAGGAATAAGGAGATCTGCAATGTTTCTCCAGCTGTAACCTCACTAAGTAGGTTAAGTCAGTCATCTGCTTTAACTACAGGGTGACTACTGTAGCTATGACAAGAGAATAGAAATCTGGATCAACTCTCTGGGGAGCCTGCCAGTGGATATATTGCCTTTCCAAGTGGAAGAGGTGCCATTCTTTTATGTGCCATGCACCTGGTGCATGACATTGGGCAGGTAACTACAGATCTTAAGGACCTTGTTTTGGCCTCCATAGTAGCAGAATCAAGATCTCATTTGTAGCCTCCTGCAGACCACTAGCTTCTGCATTCCAAGCTTGTTTATTATTACACAGCTATGGTGTACAGGACCTGGCTGAATTTTGCATATAATTTCTATTAGTCAAATTTGCTTGTACTTAAAAGCAGAAAGAAAGGAGCTGAACAAAATTTAACCTGAATATTTGGGACAGTCATCAACATGAAAGTCATTTTCACTGTCCATGCAAAAAATTCTCTAACTTTACAAACTCTGCTTTATCTTCAAGCTTAGGGGAGGCATATCTACAATTTCTTCCAGAAGGAATTACTCTGGGACTCACTTGTCTTACAGCTGAGTTTGGTTTGGAGGGACACCATTCATCTCGTAAGTACTTAGGAAGTGCAGGTTAGATCATCTTTATGCATTCTGTATTTCAGGTGCCTTCACCATTATCTTTATCATTTTCTTTTGAAAAAGATGTTATGTCTCTCACAGGCTCACTGTTCATTGCAAAGATCAACAGAACAATGCTTGTGAGAACAAAAAGTTTAATAAATTTCCTGACTAAGTTCACATAATTCAGGGCTGAGTCAAAATAAGAGAACAGATCTAGGGAAAAAAAGCTTATTTTAAACAGTTCCCTTTTCCAAATATTTAAATTTGCCCTTATCGTGGGATTGAACATAGTACAGTATTTCCCCCCAACATCACTGCTCTTAGAAGCCTTCTTTAGTTTGTTTGTAAATGTTCTAAGAGAAAAGCCTTCTTTTTTGTGTGTGTAAATATAAGCACATCAAATGAGGATGGTCCAGTCACACTGGGAGCCACACAGACTTATTACAGTGGTTGAGAGTGGGGATTTCATCATTCCTGCAAGACAAACCATTACTTTATCCATTGTGAAGTCTAGACACATCTTTACCCTTAGAAGAGAAAACTATTTCATTGATCTCTTTTCAGACACTAATTGAAGGGAAAAAAAAAAGATTCAGCCATGAGGCTGTTACTGACGATATGCTAGGATGCTGCAGTTAGTCCACCTAGTTTTGACATAGCAGCCCATAAAGATCTTCCTTTCTTGAATAATTTCAAAAGATTTTGTTTTTCTCACACTACCTAATATTTTTATATTGAAAACTGTATTCTAAGTTGTCCTCAAATAAATATCTTCTCTACACATATAGCAACAAAGGAAAGTCCTATAGCCAGATTGCCATACTGAAACACAGAAAACTTGTGCTTGGTCAGTTATAAAATGATACATCTCTCAGGAATGAATAGATGTTTCTATGAAATAGAGGAAAGCTGATGTAACCCAGTTACCTGGGATCTCAAATGCTATTTTAAATGGTGTCATTAGACAATAAGGAATTACAGTTATTTAATGTGTTTAACCTAACCTCATTACAGTCTCCACTGGGAACAATTATTTCAGAATGCTTCTTGATCTTCAGAACTTAAGGGCACGGTGTTGGAGTCTTCCTGAGCTTGGCTAAAATTACTTCACTAAATCCCGAAGAGCTGCTCTGCCTCCCGGCACAAGCTGAACCCACCTAAGAAAACCTCATTTGCAGCAGAGAAATGCAGGTGGCTGCTACTGCATTCATCTGCCTGCCAACCCCAGCCAGTGCCACCACACTGCAGCCCGGGGCTGTCTCTCGCAACCTTTTCCATCTCAGAGATTTCTCCAGACTGGAGAACTCCACCTTACAAGTCAGGGCAACTTTACTGCTTTGTAACTGTTACAAAGCAAAGCTGCCAGACACCAAGTGTTTCCTAGCTTGCATAACCCCTTCCCACTGAGATGGAAGTGTGTGTCATGAGATGCAATTAATTGCTACCTGTATGTTTCAGAGAAACACACTGCACACTCTGCCCAACATCAAGCAAAGAAAGCTTTTCTAAAACAATGATTCATACAGGGCAGAATACTACATTTGCAGCAAATGGTCCATCAGACCTATGTCTTTCAACCTTTTTTCTAATTTATCAAGATCAGACTGTAATTAAGAAATGTAATGTCAGGAAAATAAACTGCATAAAGTTCCATCACTGTTAACACAACTGCAGGAGATTATCAAATTGCTGTTAAGAGAGGAAACTAAAAAGATTTTCTCAGTAACATTTCAGATTCTTTTTACAAATATAAAGTACAGTTCTAGTGAAAATGTGTGCTGTGATTTCTATCAGTCATGTTTTGACTTATTAAATACCACTTTTTTCTTTAATAGTATAAATTAGCCTGTTCAAAGCTGACCTTTGTCATTTCAAGGGTTTTTAATGCCTGTATGAAAAGATAAGAGAGCTGACATACAGAAGGAACTGAGGTGGGATATGCCCTCCTCTTTTTATGCTCAAAAAGCATTGCCAGCCAAAAGAAACTAAGAAAAAAAAGTGGTGATGTTAGAAACAGCTTCTAAAGAGTGACTAGAATCACAAATACAAGCTAGAGTCAAGTAGAAGAGGCTGTCTTTTCTTTCCATTCTTCTGAGTTTTGTTGGACTTCAGCGGGGTTAGTCTACCAAGCTCTTCTATTGTTCAAGTGTGGGAATAACTCTTCCACATCTAAAAAGCTTTTTAAAGTTTCCTGAACATTACATCTTCAGCTCAGAGACATTCTTATGCATTGTTCTGAACTAAAATCATGACTGATATGAAATAAGCATGCACATTGGTCCTGTTTCCTTGTAAGCTAGTTAGCCTTCTGGAGAAGATTCAGAACTGAAATAATCCCTCCTGAGATAATCAGGCATAAAGTAATTTCACCTGCACACAGAAAACTATTGTGATTCATTTTCTGATTAGCCAAAAGAACACAGCAAGACAAGATTAAATAAATTAACCTATATAAAAGCAAAATATAACATCTCCTCTAAGTGAAGTGCTGAAGTGGTACACAAAATGAACAAGGAAAAAGTCATTTGTAAAATTTGTCCTGGGCACATGTGTAAAAAAGAAAAATGTTTTTCCTTTCTTAACTAAGCTCTTATTATAATACAAATCAAAAATTATATTTTACTTCCACAGATTTCTATCAAACACAGTTTGCTAGTTACACTTGTAACTTGAAAATTTCTACAAGTCTGAGCTAACGTAATCAATGCATAATAACAGGTTCAAATCACATCACCAACTTAGAATAATAGAGAACTGATAAATACTTTAATCATTGTGCTCCAAAACTTGTGTCTGCCATCTGAAAGATGAATTCTCATTCAAAGTATGAGAGACAAAGATTTTTCCTGTTCACAAAGGGAATGGGTGAGGCTTCCTTTCAAAGCTAAACTAGCTTCTTTTAAAAAGCCAATTTCTGACAGTCATGCAGGAAGCCTTTTATCATTATTAAGAATTCCCGATGATGTTTCAGTAATTCAGTAATTCGGCTTATTTTTTTCCTACAAGAACAGAGAAAATGTTTCATGGATAATGTTTTAGCCGGGCATGTTCTTGTAGCATGCTATCAATAGCCTACTGTCTTCCTTTCACTTAGTTGGGAACATGAGAGAGGGATATTGACCGTACAAATTCATCAAATATGGCTGTAGATGTAGATCTGGCTTTGGTTTAGGGTTTGGGGGCTGGTGGATTCTGTTTGTTTGTTTTTGCAAATTTTAGCCTTGCCTTCCACACCAGAAAATTCCAACTTCTGCCAGTACCATGTTAAACAACTTTGTTAACTTGGTTTCTGCACAGGAGAAAGGTGCAAACTGAAACAATTGTAAGGCTCCTGGAAATACATTTCCTTCCACAGTCCTGGTCACTTCCTACAATGCTTCTCACCACAGATTCGTCTCTCTTTTCCCAGTTCAGAACTTTCCATAGCCTCAGTACCATCTGCAGTTGTTTTCTCTTCCTTATGCTAAGAGATGTCCCTTTCATTGTTGTCAGAACAGGCAGCAATTTTATAGTATTTAATAAGTTCGATTTCATGATCAACCTCCTAGAGGCAAATTTTGTTTTTGCACACATACCCTACATATATGACCCATGGTTTTAAACTTCACCACTCAAGGTTAAGTCAAGCAACGGGACATGTTTTTAAATAAAAATTAAAACAAAAAAAAAATACCAGGCAAACAGAAGTTATTTTTGCCCTGTTGTGAAAGAAAATAAACAAACAAACAAAAAAAGTGTACATTTAATTAGAAGCAATTGTGTGTGAAATATTTTACACCCACTCGGCATGGCCTCTGCTCTGTAATTTGTGTGAGCGAGCTCCAGCAGCGCTGTGCTGCCACCCTCTGTCCTCCCGAGCAATTCTAAATGTCAGCAATTAAGACTGGGGCAACGTGAAACTTCTCTTCAGTCTAGGAGTGTCTAAGGCTAAACAATACATCATGCGAGCAGCAAATGAGTTGTAAGAGCCCAAGAGATCATGATTTGCTTCCCAAGCATAGTGAGCCGTGCTGACTGTAACTTTGTGGTTACTCCTGGCACCATTCAGGATGGGAAGCCCTCAGTAAGCAATCTGAGGATGGAAGAAGGGTCTCAGCAAAGCAGGCTTCTGTGAGTGCTGATCCGAAAGTAATACCTCCTATTTTATTATGTTGGTCCATTATGTCAGAGATGGATGTTGGTGGTATGGCAGAAAAGGCTGAACCTCCCCACCAATATTCCATTAAATTTGTTGCCATGCAACAGATGGCAGCAGAGGAGCAATCTGTCAATGTGGCATCTGACATTGAAGTGCCTATGAATCAAAGGTATGTCACTGACTTCCTCCATGCAGAAAAATTTGCACCCACTGACATCCACTGACACTTGCTGAATATTTATGGAGACCAAACTGTGGATGTGAGCACAGAGAGGCATGCTGCCTATCAGCAGTGCCAACAGCAACATGAAAGACAAATCACATTCCGGATGGCTATGCAGATTTTTTTTACAAGCATGGCATGCAGGCTCTTGTTCATCACTGGTGAAAATGCATAGCTAATGGCAATGACTAGGTTGAAAAATAACGTTTTGTAGTTGAGAATTTGCTCTGTCAAATAGTGTTGTCGTGCTCTTTGTATCCCTTGTAGATTCCATGGAAATAAATAGGAGACATTGTTTCTGGAGCAACCTGCAAATGTACCCTCAGCTGCACTCAGCACATCAAGAAAGGAATGGAACTCCAAGATGACCCCTCACATTCATGGAGACCTGACTGCTTCTGCTCTGGTGATTTTGTTTGACTTTTTAAGGTCACCAGGTCTGCCTCAGTAGCCCACATTATCTTAATGACAGCCTTTAGTTAAAAGTAAAGTAAAGCATTGTTACATATGTAGGTTTCCCGTATTTCAGGGTATGTTTGAGTATTATTCTTGTCTGAAATAACTGGAGGAATGTGCTTTCCCTTGCATATCTCAAAAGGGTTCAAAGGACCTTGAAAATACTGTTAGCGTAAGAAGGCACAGGATCTTCACCACACTGGTATACATTTATTCATTTGCTAATATGAGCTGGAGTCCACAGAAAGCAGACTATTTCTCAAGAGGTTGCCAAGCATTAATGATATCCCACCATAAAGCAGCAAGCTCACATTGAAAAGGTTTTGCACAATGCTAGCACTACACAAACATTTCTAAAGCCATTAGGTGCACTTGAAATACAGATGGACTTTCAGGTGAGGCAAAGTCATTCCAGGGCAGGTGGATATTTCTAGACGGCTTTGCACCACCCTGCTTACCCTTCAGTGCTCTACTGTTTTTGTTCATTTTTTGATTGTCTCCCCCACAGCACTATTTTGCCTTATGAAGTTTGGAAATCATAAGTGCCCTTTTGCACTCATTAAGCTCTCAGCAGTAAGTTGCTGTAATTGTAAAATAAGTCAGGATGTCAAAGTGCCTGGCAAGAAAAGCAAGCAGAAAGTACAGAAAGAGCACAAGGAAAACACAAGGGCATGTGTCAGCCCCTCCTTCCCAGGGCAGGGATGAGTTTGTAAATTGGCCAGGGGTCACTACACAACTGCTAGTGCCAAACACCCTTTGGCAGGCTGCTATGCTCTGTTTGGGTGGGAACTGGAAGGGAAGGACAGAAAAGCAGACATTCTTCTGTTTTACTGTTACAGCTCCCAGACATGCCATGCAGAGGGATAAAAACACTGTCATCTTCAATTTAGGAAGGTCACTTCTGCTGGTGCTTGTGGCCTTATCACAAACTGTAAGGGCCAGAGCATACAAGCATGCACCTGCCCAAGCACACAAATAAGACCTCCTAAATAAAGACACTATGGTTGTGAGAGAACTTCTGAGGCTTAAGGATAACAGTAGAAACTATAATAGGTGTGAATCCGCTCAGAGACCTTAGAATCACAGTCCCTAGAAACTCCCCATGAGACATGAGTAATGCACATATTCATATGAATCGCCACTGGTATGTGCAATTTACTGCAGAAGAGAATCAACAATTTCACTTACATCAATGACAGCATTTTTCCTAGAGGAAAAAAGCCCTCTTGTGTAAAAATAGCCTCTATTTACTGACCCTAAGAAGGCAGGCATTGCTTTTCTCCTCCTGTTGCTCAACAGCGTCTTCAAAATAACTCTCAGAAGACAAGAACTTTACTAGTCCTCTGACCCAGAACTGCTTCTTCATTGCTCCTTCTTGCAAATATATTCATTTTCCAAATTAAACAAAAAGCATACCACCAACATCAAGCCAGCCTTTTGACCTTATCCTCCTTTCCCTCTGGCTCTCAACACAAGCCTGCCTGAGATTCCACTGTTCTCAAATACATCTTCTTAGAAACTAAACTGAAAGAGATTTCATCCCGCTTAACTCTTATGTGAACCCACTACCTTAACTCAATTAAAGGTTTAAAATTTAATTTAAAAATTTTAAATGTTAATGTAAGTACCACACTTACTATCTAATTTTCTCCAGCTCAGCCTTTTCAGTACCAAAATCCCTCCTGAAATCCCAGAGCAAAGTTTGTATTGAATTGTTGGAAGCCATGAACTACTGGAGCAATGCCCCTCCTACCATATGCAAAGATCAGGTTTAGAACCTGCAAAGCAAAGCAAAGGAACTTGAACATCCATAAGTCTATGGGTCTTGATGAGATGCATCCTAGAGTCTTGAGGAAATTGGCCATTGTAGTAGCCAAGCCACTCTCAATGCTATTTGAAAAGTCATGGTGATCAGACAAAGACCTTGGTGACTGGGAAAAAAAGGCAATATCACACCCATTTTTAAGAAGGGTAGAAAGGATGACCCAGGGAACTACCGACCAGCTAGCCTCACCCCTATGCCAGGGAAGATCATGGAGCATATCCTACTGGAAGCTATGTTAAGGCACATCAAAGAGAGGGAGGTGATATACAATAACCAGCATGGCTTCACCAAGGGCAGGTCCTGCCTGACTAACCTTGTCACTTTTTACGATGCTGTAACTGCATCAGTGGACAAAGGTAGACCCACTGGCACCATATATCTGGACTTCAGTAAGCCCTTTGACACAGTTCCCCATAACATCCTTCTCTCCAAATTGGAAAGATATTGATTTGATGGGTGGACTGTTCGACAGGTGAGGAACTGGTTGCAAGATTGTGCCTAGAGAGTGATGTTCAATGACTCAATGTCCTGATGGAGATCAGTGACAAGTGGTGTACCTCAGGGTTCTGTACTGGGACCAGTGCTCTTTAATATCTTCATCAGTGACATTGACAGTGGGATTGAGTGCACCCACCGCAAGTTTGCTGATGATACCAGGCTGTGTGATGCCATCAACGTGTCTGATAGATGGGATAACATTCAGAGAGACCTAGACAGGCTCAAACAGTGGGCATAGGTGAACCACATGAAGTTCACTAAATCCAAGCGCAGGGTCTTGCACCTGGGTCATGGCAACCCCTGTTACTAGTACAAGGTGGGGTATGTAAGGATGGAGCATAGACCTGCCTGAAAGGACCTGGGGGTACATACTGATGGATGGCAATCTGGACATGAGCCAGCAGTGTGCCCTCACAGCCCAGAAAGCCAGCTGTATCCTGGGCTGCATCTAAAGAAGCGAGGTCAGCAGAGCAAGGGAGGAGATTCTGCCTGTCTGTCTCACCAGCACTGAGCATCACCTGTGTCCAGATGTGGAGTCTTCAGTACAGGAGAAACACGTACCTGTTAGAGAATGTCCAGAGTAAGACCATGGTAATTCAAGGGATGAAACGTCTCCTCTATGAGGACAGGCTGAGAGAACTGGGGCTGTTCAGCCTGGAGAAGAGAGGGCTCCAGGGACACCTCACAGTGGTGCTATTAGAAAGGGGGCTATTAGAAAGATGGGGGCAGACACTTTAGCATGGTCTGTTGTGATATAAAAAGGGGAAATGGTTTCAAACTAAAAGAGGGGAGATTTAGATTGGATTTAAGGAAGAAGTATTTCTACAATAAGGGTGTTGAGGCACTGGAACAGGTTACCCAGAGAGGTGGTAGACACCCTGTCCCTTGAGTCATTCAAGGACAGGCTGGACCAGGCTCTGAGCAACCTCATCCATCTGCATATTTCCCCATTTATTGCAGGGGAGTTGGACTAGATGACCTTTAATGTCCCTTCTAACTCAAACAATTCTGTATTTCACCTTATTTTGTCCTATCTCAATTGTTTGATTAAATTGCACCCTAATTCAAAACTCTGTATTTATCTGGTCAAGATAGTTGAATACACTGTTCTCTGTGGTACCAAAGTCTGTTCACAACTCCCTTATATTTCCTGTGGAGATACCAAAAAAAAAAAAAAAAAAGACACACAGGCAAACTTCTCTGTACTTTTATATCTGCAACACCTATAGCACTGAGCACTGTATCTTCACCATCCACTGTGCAAAGGTACTGTCTGAGTTTTATGGAGTGCCTCTTACTCCTGATGAAGATGTCAGAGGCACACATGAGTGAGAAGCAGTTCACTGCAGAGGATATAATCCATAGATGCTGATATAAAAAAAGGCATTGCTCTATCCTACTAACTTTGATGTGAAATCCCTTTAATCACCATTACTCCGAAGGCCAATTAAGCACAGAATTTACTTCAGTATAGTAACCTGACCTCTTCCCACTCTCTCAACATGCCATCCTGTACTTTACCACTATTTAGAGGGAACCAGTCAGTGGTTGTAGCTCCTAAGAATGTTTCAGGACTTCAATTTTCTCCTAGCAGTGAGAGTTAGCTGGCAGAGATGGCAATAGCCTGACAGCCTTCTGCTAGCACTAAAGCACTGTCTAATGCACCTGCTATCAGAGGTAATTTTACAGAGAAGCGTAGAGATAATTTTTCAATTTGCTGCCTAGTGAATCAATTGCAGCTTAGTAATCAAGACAATGGCTGTAAAATACAATGTGTGGAGTGTGTAAGTGGAGAGACGGTTTCACACTGCAAATCTGAATCAGACCAGAGTAATAGTATTTTCCCTTAAGCCTATGGAAATTCCAGAAGGACCTCTGAATTTAAATGGGTAGAAGCAAATTACAGCTGCTGATACTTTCAAAGATTCCTCTTACTTCTGATGAGGCCAGCAGGGAGATTGGTGTAGGCAGGCTTCAGAAAAAGCAGTGTGCTGTGGAAAGCCATAGGTGAGATTACACTCTTCCTATGGGAGGACTGAAGGAAAATTTAGAACTGATGCAAACTGGGCAATATCTCCAATTCACAGATAGTACTGCTACTCAGCACTTTAAAAACATCTTTAAATGAAGCAATAGCATCTTAAAGGCAGCTCTGTCCTTGTCAGCTCACTATGTCTCAAGTGAACAGTTTGTAACAAGGTTCTTGCTGGATTCTTCCTCTGTCTCTTAATTTCCATTTGATTGAAAAGGCAGGAAAAACAGAGAACAATAAAAAAAATTAAGGCTTGCTACCCAATCCTATGATCTTAAAGTGAAACAGAAAAAATTTTTTGCAAAGTCCTAACAGGTAGAATGGGATTTCAGTTATAAGCAAAGGAAACATTTCCCATTTCCACTAGTTGCCAAGAAATAGGGTTTTCTCAAAGACTGTCATAATTCCAAAAGATCATTTGCAAGGCCTTCAAGCTTGAAACTTTTTTTGCTTGGCTGATTTCATGTAAAATTAGAAGGTATGATGCTATACTACTGTACTCTTCTAGAGATAAAGAGAGCCTCTTGTACACCAAATTATTTATGTTTTTAAATTTACATAATAAAAAAAGGTTGAGGATCTTCTGTTTCTTCTATTCTGAATTACACATGCAGGACAGGGCATTTCTTAAGAGAATATGCGAGCATTACGTGGAATTACATGTCTTCCTAAAGAAAGTAGAAATAATTGAAAATAACTCCTTTAATGAGAATGACTTCTCCCAGAGGCAAAGATTATGCCATTGCAGGAGAACAAGAGCAACACATATAATTTTTCAGTTTGTACACCTATGTCCTCCAGACTTGGGCAAAGTAACATCACTGAAATGCCAAAAAAAAAAAAAAAAAAAATCAGGGAGGGGACCAGTAGGAGAAAGAGAAAGGGCTATATACCAACAGATTATACCAGGACCATGCATTTGAGAGGTTTTACCTAAAGGAATCTTAAATGCTGAGCAGTTATAAAAACACTGGAAAATTAACAGCAGCAGAAACAGCTTTGTTTGTAGCCTGCCTGGAAGTGGGCATTAGTTTATCTTGTACAGAACCTGTAAGAAATGATTTCTGTCTCAAGTTATAGCTTACGTGGAAAAGACAGAAAGGAAGCAATATTGCTCAAGTCTCAACTGAAAAAAGAAAAAAAAAAGCTTAACCTGTTTAATTTGTCCATAATAAAAAAAGGAAGGAGACAGTCAAATGAGTAATTCCATGGCTAGTGCTTTACCCACAAGCCTATCCTTCCTTGTAGCCCCTACAGAAGGCTATGTTTCTAAAGGATGCTTACAAATTTCTATGCTACTGAAATAAAGTTCAAGATTTGCAATTTCTTGCAGAATAGTGTAAAAAAAGAAATCAGCAAACTGAGACAGATGTAGGTAGTAATACAGTTGTATACAACTTATTGTACCCATAAACATTTGCAAAACAGAAACCACAGATTTCACAGCACCGGAGAGATGCACCATTTTTAGAGGCAATAATTTAGATTCACTGTAGGAATGAGTGTACTTGCACTGTAGTCCAGTAATTTATTTTTCGGGAAAACAGCTTTCACATATAGAGTGCTGCTTACTTTGTTATCAGATGCTTAATTGAATCAACAGGTTAAAGTTCAATTCATGAACACATAATATCGAAAAAGAGAGTTTGGATTGTTCTGATTTTTTTCATACATTAATTTGTATAATGGCTATTAAAATCAGATCTCTATTCTTAGAGATGAAGTAACAATATTGTTCAGGAGATCAAATACCACCTATTGGATTGCTGCAATCTTAGTATCAGATATTCACTTCAGGTAGGTAAACCTGAAGAAAAGATGTAAAATCTAATTTAAACATTTTGTTGTCTTTGTTAATCATTTGTAAACAAGCATGGGGACCAGGAATCCATTTGTCTAAGTCCCAGGCCAAATTATATGTCTGTGGCACTGACTTCCATTTTTGTTAGTTGATGCCACCCTGAACATCTGCAATGGAATTGCTAAGTCATGGCTTGAACCAGTGATTGAGCACCTGGTGGGAAGGCAGGGCCAACCCAGGGGAACTCAGGTGCATGTTGTTGTTGTTGTTGTTGTTTCTGTGTCCACGGCTGCTGTATTTGGGCTTGTCTTCATTTGCTGCAGCTAAGGATTTTGCCACCCTGCTATTACTTTACTTTCCATTACATTATAGCGCTACAACATTTTAGTATGGTGTTGGCCAGTGTTTCCCAATTTTAACATTTTATTTGATAATAAAGGAACAAGTTAAGTTTGTCAAAGGGCTTAGCTGTAACAAGACTTGGAGATATTTGAAAATGTTATTGTGGAATTTTCACTATAGTTAAAGTATTTTCCACATAAAGCCAGTAGCTCTGGCCAATGCCATACAGTCCACAGCACTTCCATGTTTTCAGGAGTAGGAATCACCTGCAACTGGCTCCCAAATATAAGACTGAAAACAGAAAGAGCACTTATATTGCAAGCTATTTATGGGAAAATGCTTTCACAAATTAAGTATTTCTAGGCCCATGAAGTTTGCGTCATGAATCTCCGAAGATCTCCATTTTTCTCATTCACTGTCTACTCCATGAGAGGTGCCACCGCAGGGTCTTACACGAGAAAACACAAATGGCAGAATCAAGCTGGGAATAATCAGTGTCACTTAAAATACACTCATCCAGGAAAAAAAAAATCCACAAGATTGTGTGGGATAGCAATTCAGGTCTGTGCATGAGATACCAGTAAACTCTGATTTTCCAGTTTTCTTCTATTTGCTTTCCAATCCAGCCTAGCCTGTGCTTATTCATACAGGCTCTGAACTCAAATATTCTGTATCTGCAGCAGGGATACAAGCCTCAGCCTCTCACATAACAGAGTACATCTTCCTGTTGCTCCAGTATTGTTCTCTCTCATTCTCTCCATTTGTAAAGCTCAGCAGTATGTACAGAGCCACATAGGTTGCTTATTCACTCATACAAATACATAAACGCAGAAGACACAGCTATTATCTGTGAGGTCACAGTATATAGGAAATTACTTTTGTACTTTTCCAAATAAGGGAAATGGCTTGAACATTGCCAAGTTTTCTTCACTAAATACCAGCTTGCTTTCTCTGTATTTTAAAAGAGAAAAGACTTCTCTCCAAGAAGCTCCCAATTAGCAGTTTGGGAGTTACATCTGGAACTAGTATCCATTTATCTTTAGTACTTCCTGTTGCTTTGCCTGTTTCACACAGGTGTCCAGCAATCACTTTCATAAGGATCTAACCTACCTGCACTAAATGGGAAGTTCAGGAACTGAGTTCCAGGTTGATTAACCATTTGCAACAAAAGGTCGTGAAGGCTATAGCAGCTCCTAAACACCTTGGATCATCTGAGCAAAATCCCACCAATCCTATTAGAACAGCAATAGCAATTTGGTAGTTCATCAAGACTTCAGTTTTATTCCTGGAGACAGTTAAAACTGGGCTAGTTAAAAAAATTAAGCTGGAACACCATATAGAGAAGACCTTGTTAAAAATATTCCCAATTGGAGTACAGGTGACTAACCAGTACAGTACTCAATTCAGTAATTCTGGACATGCAGAATCTGAGATTTTTACCAAGGAGGACTAATTAACATTTTATTAGACCATGTGTTTTGTCATGTCAAGTTCTAACAGAAAAAAATAAAATTTTTTCTTGTCCAGCATGTTTACTTTGTATTTCAAACAGAACTGCAAACTCTTCTCTTAAAACAACAGTTCTGGTTCTTTTCCATTTTGTATGGTCAAGGTAAGAATCTCTGGAACAAAAATCTGCAGGTACTTTTGTACAGTAGGTCAATGTTCTTTGCCATGGTTACTTTCAAACTTGGACTTAAAGGGCATCTCCTGTTTCCACAGAGAAATTTTCATATTTCATAGGAGAAATGACAACAACATAACAGCAGAAACAAATTAACTCTTTTTTTTTTTTTTTTTAAAGATTCTGTTTCAGTGCAGAGGAGATAATAAATGGTGGCTAAGAATTCAGGAAAATATAGTGTCTAGCCAAGGAGATCTCTAAATAAAAAGACTGGCTAATAAGGAAGGCGCAAGTTCTGAGAAGTCTTTTCAGTGATAATGTCTTTTTTAAGGAGACAAATGGGAATCAAAAAATTAACAAGTCATTCAGCACTTCCCTCCTTGCTCCCAGAATAATACTATGAAGAGAGCAAGAGTGCAGCATAAAGCCCAGCAATGAATTAGCTGGACACTTCCTGAACAGCAGCACCAACTAAACCTTATTCAGCTACTTTCAAGGTTATAGTGATTGTAAGGTGAAGAAGACAACAGGAGAGATGAAAAAACAGCAACACACCCCTGCCCCCCTGTACATGAATTGCTAAAGGAGGGTACACAAAGGGCAAAAGGTACATTTTGAGTTTGTATTATTCTGAATATGTGCACTCTGCTTCAGAGCAGTTGATATCTCAAAAGTGAGCAGCTATTAGCCATCATTTCTCAGCACACAAGACTTCAACTCCTGGCAGTGTCACATGAGAAGTGGAGTTTGCCATAACAAATGGCATTCACAATGTACTTGCTTATACAAATAATTTGTGGATCTGTCTGCAGACTGTCTGTATCTAGTCTTCTGTCCTAAATCAAGCCACAGAATACTGAACTTTTAAACTGATGAGTATAATTTTGGACTCGGCACCCAGCAGTTTCAGCCTCATCCTTCATCTTAACCCTCAAGGCAATTTGTCAGGGTTAGATCCACAAATGTAAAAAAATTATAAATCCTTGTTTCTCACCTTCCATGAAAGTAACTAATCACCACTGTAGGGGCATGGGTGTAAAAACAGCCTATTATTCCTTGTTTAAGTTATATGAATGTTTAATAAAGGGAAATTGAGGTTAATTTAGGCAAAAGAGTACAAAAGCACATAGCTCTGAATTAGCTGTGAGCTACATTTATAGTTTGTTCAGAGGCAGAATTCATTCCATTCATCTTCTTCACCAAACATTTCATTTTAAGACTGAAAAGTCATCAAAGGAAGGCCCAGAGACTATAGCATCATCTTGCAGATGGGTGACCTCGTGATTATACACATTGGGAAACAGCTGAGTTATTGCAGTCATCTTCAGCTTGTCTTGAGTTTTCTATGCTATGACCAGAGATGTTGGCTAATCCAGCACACACACGCACACACACACACACACAAAAAAACAGTTCTAAAGGCTTTTCTCTGACCCTTACAGCAACTGCTGTTGCCCATCTACATCCATATCACTGATGCTTTTTCTCTCCAGAATAATTGTGCCACATTCAGACTCCATATTGTGAACAGTCATAGAATCATAGAATGAGGATCATCCTTGGCTTATTCTGGAAGAGTACATTTTGATCCACCTAAGGAGCCAAGGACTATGCTAAAAAATCAGCATCACAGTTATTCAAGTTCCAGGCATCATTCTATTTGCTGTTATAGACACATATTTATGAACCCTGTTCACACTGCCATCCAGCCCCAAAGCAGCACTGAGTGATTTAGCAGCACCAGCAATGAAGCATAGAAATACATGCTTCTGAGCTGTTGAAAGACTACATTTTAGCAAGTTGGTTACAGATTACTTATTTCCATTGCTACACAACAATCCAAGAAACATTTTAAAGGTAGTTATAGAGAGCTATAGGGTCTGCTCCTCTTCTCCAGACTGAACAATCCCAGCTCCCTCAGCAGCTCCTCATAAGGCCTGTGCTCCAGACCCCAGCTTCATCGCCCTCCTCTGGACACGCTCCAGGGCCTCAATGTCTTTCTTGCAGTGAGGGGCCCAAAACTGAACACAGTACTTGAGGTGTGGCCTCACCAGTGCTGAGTACAGAGGGACAATGACTTCCCTACTCCTACTGGCAATACTGTTTCTGATACAAGCCAGGATGCCATTGGCCTTCTTGGCCACCTGGGCACACTGCTGGCTCATGCTCAGCTGAGCATCGACAAACACCCCCAGGTCCATTTCCTCTACACAGTCTTCCAGCCACTCTGCCCCAAGCCTGTAGCGTTGCCTGAGGTTGTTGTGACCAAAGTGCAGGACCTGGCACTTGGTCTTGTTGAACCTCATCCCACTGGCTTCAACCCAGCAATCCAGCCTGTCCAGATCACCAATTCTTACCAACCCCAACTATAAATTTGCACTACTGATGTTTCAGATCAATTTGATTCTAGTGACATGCAGATAATTAAAAACAAACAAACAAAAAGCAACCCAAACAAACAACAAAGTGACTGGAAGTTGCCTCAGCCTTAACCATGATAACAGAAGACCTCTTCATAAAACAAGGCAGTAGATCTCCATGTTTTTATAACTTATTTAGGTACTCTTGACTCCTGAAGCGTACCTTCTCTACAAGGTGTCAGCTTGTTGCAGTTACTTCCCCATCGATCTGTCTGCCACATCTTTGGAAAGGTCAAGTGGAACGAGGGCCCTTTCCAGCACTCTTTCAAATCACTTCATTTGCTTTCAGAAAGGGCGAAAGCTCTCTGGTGATGGGCTAATTAATTCAATCTTTTCAGCTCTGCGGAACTGTGACATTTATAATTTATTCTGAAAGGAAAATAAATATTATTTAATCCTGCTGAATACATTACCACATCCCTTACTAAAGTTTGGTACTACACTGTTTTATTCAGATGACACTTCAAACATTATTGTCAGATTAACACTTAGCACTTTTTTTTTTTTTTTGTGCTTACTTCTTTTAAAAATGGCTCCAAATAAAACAACATATGCATTATACAATAAAAATAGGGGATTTCACAGCAGTAGCTGCAAACTCCTAGGCAGAGCTTTTGTAAATTATTATTTTAGGGTTATTACTATAGTATTTTCCATAAAACAAGAGTTTTGGTTTCTGCCCATGAGAGTGCAGCATTTAAAAAAGCACACTTACTTCTTTGTCAGCTGTGATATATGTTTAGTTTGTTTTCTATACAGATATGAGTTCTTTCTGAGTTCAGAAACAGAGCTGACATTTTCCTTCAACTGTGTATATAAGACCATGAGTACTGCAGGGCATTTTGGTTAAGTTTAGGGAAAACTTTCAATGCTGTAAACATTTAGAATAATTTTTGATAGGTATGCAGACTAAAGGAAAACAAGTCAAAATGCTGACTTGTTTGTTGTTTTACTAGAAACCCTAAAATTCTAAGATACACGGGAAAGAACTCAGATGAGAATACTGAAGCTCCAACTCTGAGAGCCAGGTGTTGCAGAAGGTGCAACAGAGTGAACCAAAGGTTCTTCTCTTTCCATTAGATGAAGAAACACATGAAAGGTCTCACTGCCTCGTTAGCAGGATGGGATATTAGTAATGGCTTTAAGTGGACAAGAATGACTCAACTATTAAAACTGCATCTGTTTTGCATGCAGTCCGTCCTGCAGATAAAAGGATTCCTGCAGACAGTCTGTCTTCTATCAAAACCAGCAACCAGAGCAATTTTTCACCTGAGGGTATATTTCCCGTGGGCAAAGACTGAATATAATCATTTACCATGCAACTCCTCAGAGTAGAAGGCCATGACAATTGTGTAGACTCTGGTGCAGAGAGTTGTTGAGCCTACACAGTCCTGATAATAAATACTTTTTACCTCCTTCGGTGTCTTAAGATGTCCTAGATCCTTTGGAGAAATGATATACCTTTAATATTAATGTTTTGTTGTTGTTGTTGTTGTTGTTTTTTAAGAATGAGGGTGATTTATGTAGGTTTTGTGTTTTTTTTTTTTCTGAAAACTGTTCTCCTCATATTCCTAGAAATGTAACGTCCTTCTCAGTCTTATGTTTGGAAGTCATCAATTTTTGTCCTCTGCTGTCTCCATAATCATAAGTTATTTTGGCAGCTGATCAAGTACCAGCCAAGGCCTATGTAACTTTTAAGTCCCATTAATCCTTCTGGTGAGCAATCCCAGAATTTTGATGCTGTAATGGTTCTTTCAGTGTTTACTAACTTTATGCTATGTTTTTCTGGAGCGACCATCACATCCTGTAGCTTAAACATATTTTCCTCTATCCCAATGTTTACTACCTTAATGTACTTAAAATAGCTAAACATTTTTCTTTTTAATCTTAAACTTTTTAAACTGAGAAAATCACACTCTTTCAAGAAAATAAGCTCTCCATTCTTTCAAATCCTGATTAGTTATGAAGGCTTACATATTTTGACAATTAAACAGGTTCACTGCTATCTGGATCACATTACTTTGTTTAGTACTATATGTGCTAATTTTCCATTATCTTAGGATTGCATCTAAGTTTTTTTAAATCAAATTCACCAGATAAACTTCCACTTCCAACAGTCTTCATTGTAAGTTTTGATTTCAGCTTCATTTAAATGGATTCTAACTGCATCACTGTATTTAACTGCATTACTTTATTAAAACTAAGGTACACTCTTCATTTTAGTGTCATAGTAACACTACTTCTAATTGCTAGCCCTTTTCTACTGCACAGTATTACAATATCACCCTGCGATGAATGGATTGAGATCAGCTCTGCAGAAAAGCACTTGTCTGTATTTGTGGACAAAAAACTGAACACGAGCAATCAATGCAGCCCAGAAAGTCAACCATATCACGGGCTGCATCAAAAGAAGCATGACCAGCAGGGTGAGGGAGGTGATTGTCCCCCTCTGCTCTACTCTCATGAGCATCTGCAGTAATGTGTTCAGCTCTGGGGCTCTCAGCGTAAGAACTTGGACTTCTTGGATTGTGTCCATAGGAGGTCACAGTGATGATCAGAGGGCTAGAGCAATTCTCCTGTGCAGACAGGCTGAGAGAACTGGAATTGTTTGGCCTGGAGAAGAGAAGGCTCTGAGGAGAACTTACTGTGGTCTTCCAGTACTTAAAGGTGAAGAGACTCTTAAGAAAGATGAGGAGAAACTCTTTATCAGGGACAGAACAAGTAACTGTATAAATTAAAATAAGGTAAGTTTGGATTGGATATTATGAAGACATTCTTCACTATGAGGGTGCTGAGGCACAGAAATAGGTTGTCCTGAGATGTTGTGGATATCTCAACCCTGGAAGTGTTCAAGTCTAGGCTGGATGGTGCTTTGAGCAACCTGGTCTAGTGGAAGGAATCCATGCCTGTATCACAGGGACTGGAACTAGATGGTTTTCAAGGTCCCTTCCAACACAAACCATTCTCTGATTCTATGATCCCTTATCCCCTTTATTTACTACTCCTTCAAAGCAAGTCAGGTAGAGCAACTCTTGGCCAACTCACAGTTAGTTAGCTGTTTGCAGTTTAGGTTTCATCACTCTCACCTAGTTCATCTCTGATCCTTCTTTTTACCTAGCAGGTTCTGGAACTATTGTCAAATGTAAAATACATCCAAACACCCTCAGCTGCAATGTCACCATTTTTGTATCAATGCATCACTCCCAAATAGCGTGCAGATTTCCATAAAACCAGGTGAAAACCATATAGATAAATAAATATACCCTCTAGAAAACCTAATCACCTCTTCAACAAGAACAAGTTTCTTCTAAACATCCTTATTTACTTCTTTCTATTCCTTCATTGCCTCAGTAACTGCCAGCTGTTCAGCTTTTAAAGCTTTTCCCTCAGCTGGCTCTGCCCCATTTACCCTCTGCAGTTAGCTCTGAGCTATAATCAAAAGTAGGAAGACTCATAATGGCAGCTGCAAGGTTATTAGTTTTTTCATAACACAACTTCCAAAATGGATTTAAATTGCAATGAGACCCACCATCATACTACAAATGAGTGAATTCTCTTCACCCAGAGAAATCAGGAGAGCTCTTTCCTCACCTGGGGCAGGCCTCATACTGCTGGGCTTACTATAGCTTGTCCACTGCATTCACACATCCAAACCAGGAAGCAGAAAGTGGAATTGATTGGCCATTCAAGCCCAATCCTCTCAGAGGCTCTAAAAATCAGCAGGGCTGCCAGGAGATGGCTGGGCCAGTTCTGAGGACTCACCCAATAGAGAAGGTGGCAGGGAACTGTTGGTGGCACAGGGCTGGAGGTGGCTACAGCAAAATGAGGCATGGCTGCACTTGACAATGCAGGTATTGCAGAGGGAATGTCTGTAGGGGAGGTGTGTGAGTAATGGATGGACTTCGCAGACAATGGAGGAACTGGAGAGGAGTAACAAGGTCATTTTGTAGAGCATGATCCTGCAAAGGCAACACCCATAACGTGTTACTGTTATCATTTTTACCATAATTGCCACTACTTCTCCTTTCTAATCTGCATGTTAGATAACGCTTCAGGATTTTTACTTCCTTCCTCTCCTCCCTCCTTTTCCCTCCCAAGTACTTATAGGGTTAAAGGAGCGGAAGGCAACCCATCTTTCTCAAATGAGCTAATAATATTTTATTCCCTGTTTCTCTTCTCATGTACAAACAGTGCCAACTGCACTTGATCATAAAGTAAAGGAGAGTTTTGCTTGATTTCTGTGGCAGTCTTTATTGACAGCTTCCTGGAAGAAAAGCAAATGGAATGAAGTAGAAGCTCAGAGAGAGCATGCACCTAGGCCAGCCTCAGATTCCCAGGAGGAGGCACAAGCATGAAATCAGTGTCAGCTTTGGAGAAGTCCTGCCACCTGTCTCTTGCGAAGATAAATGATTTCAACTGGCAATACAGAATTCCGCTAAACCGGGAGTTTGGTATGGAGGACAATGACTGAAATATAAATACAGGGAGGCCTGGCAGGTGGATTATATCACAACCACGCAAACTCACCGTGGCAAATGCCATGTGTGTACAATGGCAGAAGCAACCACAGAACAGCTGGAAACATTCTGTGCCCCATGCCACAGCCCAAGATACTATCCTGGACCTTGAAAAGCAAATCTCGTGGCAACCCAAAGAGACTCTCTATCCTAAGAAGCAAGTGGTGGCAGACATATTTTGAGAGGCTTTAGTTTTAATCTGCTGTTGCACCTTCTGCCTCTAACTTTCAGGCCTACAGCACACACTAATGTTATTTTAGCTGATGATTTGTTAGTTGATGTTACTGTGTTGGGCAGAAAGACTTGTCTGAGTATTTTTTCTTGTATGAAAGAAAATTCACTGAGTTCTCCTTCAGTAGAGAATTTTGCCCCGAACAGGAATTAAAAAACATGACCAAAACCTGAACCTTGGATCTAAGTGAAGTTGAATTTCCAAAATTCCTATGCTAGATTTGTGGCAGATGTAAGAATTTGAACTAAGTCACAAACTAAAACTTTCTGATCACAGAAAATTTGTAATTCAAAATAAGGTTGGCTTTGCATACTAAGAATTGTGACACGGAACACAATGTACTTCCACATAGTCTTTCTTCTACTGATAGGCTGTTGCAGGATATTCTTAGGTATACCAGAAATTTAGGAAACAAGTAAATTCAAGTTTATTTCAGTATTTCTTTTGGTTATACTCTTTACTAATGTAATCAGGAGAAAATGGTTTGCACTATCAGTTTTCAAAATAAAATTTGAATGCATTATAGTAAAAAAAATATATAATATCATAATTTTATAGAAGATAATTTTTATAACTAATTTTTATGAATTCAGAATGTGCTCATCGTTAGTCAAATCACATAATACATAATAAGAGCTTTTAAAGGACTTGAAGCCAAAAGTTTCTGAACATTTTAATCAACTAAACTTCATAATGCACTCTAAGCCAGGTATTATTGACCTTAGAGTGAAGACCTAATATTTAATACTATAGTGAATGTAAGTGACTGTCATGGTTTTATGATTTTCGGTTATTGGTACTCCACATCATAACGTCATGTAGCGAATGTACCTGGTTCTCAGAAGAGAAGGACTACTACATTCCCCACGGCACTTTGCTCCTCTGTTACCTTTTTCCAGCCGGAGGGAAAAGATAAAAGCTCGCAGTATAAAAACTTGCAGATCACGAGACCTTGTCCCTTTTTCCGCCATCTCTCGTCTTGGCAGCACCTCGCTCTCCAGCCATCTTATCGTCGGTAGTAGAGTAAGGCCTACCTTGATTTTGGGACATTCTCTCTCTCTGTATTGGATTTATCAGCTTAAATTGTAATTATATTGTATTATAGTGTGTTGTTTTGCATTCCGATATTTTATTTAGTAAATTAGTTTGTTTCTCCTCAGATTGTTGCCTCTGTTCTTTGCTCTCAGGGCAATCTCCTTACCCTTTTCCCCTTTTCCCTTTTCCCGGAGCGTGGGCCCGTGGGTCCCTTTGTCACGGAACCGGGCCGAAAATCCGTAAACCGTTGACAGTGACTTACTCGAGGTCTCACAGCATAGCCAAAAAAAAATCTCCATGACTCACTGACTCTGAAGAGCAGATAGTTCTGTGCATCTGAAGATTGTAAACTCTTCCCATGAACAGGAAGGGGAGAAAATAAATAATAACAAGATTATATCCAGCTTCTTAGTGGACAGAAACATTCCCAGATTCCCTTGCATGCCTTCTGACAAATTCTAGACCATACAGACAATTCACTGAAACTAGATTGATAATGGCTACAGTTTCTGACCTTGAATTCAGCATGGAAACAGTTTCTTGTTATGTGCAGATTGCTGTGTTAAGCATCCTTTGGAAAAAGACAAGCCATCAAAATTTACTCTCATTTAATCTGTGCACCATCTGCAAAAGAAACAATCTCCATTTGTCAGAAGAAATTAAGACACTGATTTTGTGTGACTGCAAAAAGAAGCTGGTAGTTTACATAATGCTTACTGTATAGTAATTTAATACACTTAAACTGGTCATTATTAAATTGTTCTTTTATTATACTTGTTGATTCTTTAAGTACTCTAATTGGGCAAAAGAGAATAAATTATAGTATGTAGTAAGAAAACTATTATTTCAGTCATCATGTATGCTTCTCAGTTTGAGTGAAATGCTCATGAAACATTTAAAATCCACAACTAGGTCCTCTATTTCTGCAAATCAGTGCTGCTCCATTTGCTTCAGTGGAGAAATGATGATTTACAGTCTATAAGGATCAGACTTACAATATTTGTTGGTTTTGCTATGTTTTGCAAAGACCTGAAATTCAAAGATTTGTACAGTCAATCTTCTCAAGTACAGAGATTTTGAGATGTAACTGTGCTGTATTAGAGAAGCTAGAGCCAATACCTGTGTAATAGGATGTAATTCCTTTTTGGGAGTGTGAGGGTCTTCAAATACAATAGAAACTAAAATTTTGCTTTTATATGCAGATGATGAAAACCAGTTTCTTGTGGTAATACCTGAAGCTGTTCACCTGCATTTATTTGAAAAGAAATGTGAAACTATATAGGTTGCACCAAAAGTAATTCCTTCTGTTTATTTGCATGGAAACTACAACAGATACAAAGAGCACAATAAAACTATTAGACAGAGCAAATTCTCAGCTATAAAACACTATTTTTCAACATAATAACCAGCAGTAGCTGTGCATTTTCACCAGCGATAAAATTCTGTGTTTGTAAAAATCTGCACCACCAGAAGTGACCCACTGCTTCACAGCTGCTGTGACATTTTTGCTAGGAAAATATTGCCCGCACAGTCCATTTATCCTTGACCCACACAATGGAAGTCAGAAGGTACCAAATCAGGACTATACAGTGGGTTTGTTAAGACAGTGCAGCCAAGACTGACAATGTGCTTCGCTGTCTTCAAACTGGTATGGGGTCTGGTATTATCATGTTGCAAGAGAAAGGTTGTCTTCTTCTCTGACCTGACCCTGGAAGTTCAAGGCTTCAGTTTAGTCTATGTCACAATGTAGTAGTCGGAATCGATGGTTTCTCCAGGTTGCAGGAAATCTGAAAGAATCACATCTTTCCTATCCCCCCAAAACAGTGCATATCACTTTACCCACAGACATGCACAGAGGGCTGCATCTTCAACTTTTTCTTCTATGGGGAATTCACATGTCATCATTCCATGGACTGCCATTTTTACTCTGGCTCATAGTGGTGACACCAAACATCGTCACCAGGAATGATGCAATCCAGGAAGCTGTTACCTTTGGCCTCATATTTGTTCAAAACATCCCGACAAACTTGTATATGGTGTTCTTTCTGTTTCTGTGTGAGCATTTGTGGGACCCACCTGGTGCAAACTCTGTGAAATTCCAAAGTTGACACCACAGTTTCCAATGCATTGAGGTTGATATTCAGCTCTGTACACAGTTCTCTGGACATAATCCACTGATTCACGTGGATGAGCTGATCAAGACATTCTTCATTTCATGATGTTACAGCTGTGCATGACCATTCAGAATGTGATTTGCCTTTCATGTCAGCGTTGCCACTGGTGAAAAGCACCACTCATCACCTCAGTGTGCTCACATCCATTGTTTGTTCTCCATAATCATTCAGCAAGCATTGATGAATGTCAATGAACGCAATCATTTCCTCATAGAGGAATTCAGTTACACACTTCTGCTTCATATGCTCTTCCATGTCAAACACCATTTTATCAGACTGTCCTTCTGCTGCCATCTGTTGCATGGTAACAAAATTTAAAAGAATATTGATGGCAAGATTCAACCTCTACTGCCATACCACCAACATCCGCCTCTGATATCCTGGGCCAACATAATAAAATTGGAGGCATTACTTTCAGGGCATCTCTCATATACCATACCTAGACTCTGTTGATGACACCAACTTCACTATGTGTACTCACTTCCCTTGTATTCTTCTAATTCTTTTACATATTGATTTACTTATTTCTACGTTTATTTGCAGAAAGTGTGAAAAACTACAATATGAAATTCTTTTCTACTTTTTTATATATATTATCTGCACAATGGTAAAAACATATACAAGTATTTAACTCTATTTTTTTTTACTTAAATTATCCCAAACATTCTTTGATGCATCTGTATTTTTCTAGATATTTTGGTGCCTAGAATGATCACAGTACTGAAGAGGTAAATCTTATTAATATTACTTAGAGAGAACTTTTCTTATTCTGCTCTATGCCAGCATTAATGCTTTGCATTGTGTACTTGGATATACCACATATCTCAATGAGAAAACTCAGTACAGCAGAACTGGAAGAGCTATGTTACATCACTGGCTCTCCTCTGATTTTGTTTTAGGGGTGAAACAAATTGATGGTCCAATTCAGAAAATGGAGATGTACAGATCTCACTCACTGACACCTCAAGCTCTGTGTTACAGCTGAAAAGACTCTGAAACATTTGTGGATCAAAGTTTAAACAGTGGTTTGTGTCGTGAATGCTTATGCACTGGAAGGAGAACAGTCTGCCCAAAAAGACATCTGTAGAGACAACTGAGGAGGTTTGCCATTTGCACCATCTACAGAAAAAGTTATAGAATGTTATGTAACAATTTCTCCTCCCTTCTGCTAGAACAAGCACTTGGTAGTTCAGGATGCAGTGATATTCATTAAAGCATGTCTTGTTGCTTGTCTGAGATAGGAAAGTCTCAAGATACTGGAAAGCAGGGATCACTCATGTAAACTGGGATTAATATTAGATTTCAGCTGCAGATGGCAGCAAAACCTCACATATATTTGCAATCTTGCCCAGGTAACCTTTGATCCATACACAAATATCAAAGAGCACGTCTATTTGTATTAGAAATAAAGAGAGCTATTAAGAAAACTGAAAACACATTTGCTAAATTAGAGGGTGACATAGCTCACAGAAAAATGCAGGATAGATATTTTAGAGATAGCTATTTTTGAGATATCTATACCAGTGGATTATGAGAGATGACAGCTCCCCAAGTGAACGTGCCAATCACTTGCATAAAGAGTCCCAGAAAAAAATGACAGTGAGTAGAGGCTGTAGATTGCCCCTGCTCACTCTCAAACCCTCTAGCAGTCCCTGCAGTTCTGCAATTAGCAGCAGCAGGAGGGAAGTCTGGTAACACAGGACACTTACATGTCCCTGTCTCACAATTTTATTCAAAACAGGGGGTACTCCCTGAGGACTCTTATTGCCACAGTTAGCAATCAGAATGTAGCCAGAAAATTTTCCAGAGAGGAGTCTGGCCTAAACACCTACATGCTCACAAATGCTGAATATAAGCGGTGGCTTAGTGAAAGGAGAAGTGTGGAGATTAAAAGTGCGAAAAACTCAGAAAGGTAATCCAGTTCTGCTTTCACAGAGGAAACAGCTGGTGTGGCACCATGCATGAACCCTACCAAAGGACAGGCTTATAATGAAATCAAGTAACACAGAGGACCCTGAAAACAGAGGGGGAGGATGTTTTTCTAAATACATCTGGATCCAGTAACTTAGTAGTGCATTAGTGAAAAGATGACCTTGAAGAACAATAAAAAGTTTCACCCCAGGGTACAGCCTAAATGGTGTTTTTCTATACTGTACTTCCAGGTAGTCTGAAATTGTTTAGTGTCTGTGGGCTGAGGGAACAAGCTTGTTTCATTGGTAGAACTTACGGCTCTTTATTTCTGTGCTTTTCTGAAACAAAGCAGTAAAAATACAACATTTGTCACTGAAAAAAAGATGCAGTTAAACAATATAGTTGTAGGCAGCGATCCAAGTAGGTCTCATATCTTAACCTGTAGGAGGGGAATTCAGGGCTCTTTTTTTATTTTTCTCACCTAGTTTTGCTCAGGCAGTAGAATCATTTACTGCTTTGTATACGACCAATGTTCTCTACTAAACAAGGAGGTGTCAGTACTAACCTAGGAGTGATGGGAAGGGTAATTAAAAAACGTTTCTGTTGGAAATGTCAGGACCCTGAGGGCACCCCTGTATAGGCCTAAATGGCCCTCATCAGCCCCATCTGGGGCCTCCCCCCAGCATTTCCATGGGCGCAGGAGCCCCATTTCTCTTTAGCCTGGGCTATGCTGGTGCAGTGCCAATCTCCAGCCTCTAGCTCTGGCTCTGCCTCCTGGGTGTATGTGGATCTGCACTGTGTGTAGCTGGTCTCCTGGATAGACCCTGTGGTCATATGTTGGTCATAAGTTGTTTCCAGACCTCCCTCTGGCCTTGCTGCTGAGATGAATTTTGGACCCACACTCTGGCCTGGTCTCTGGTCCTCCATCCAGCCTCGTCTCCTTTAGCTCCTGCTGGCAGCCCCTGGATGGACCCTGGCAGTGACTCGTCACTTCCCATGTCAGGGGCTGCCAATGGACCTGCTATAGTCCCAGTTCCTCCCATCATGGTCAGATCCTGTGAGATGGTGCCTGTTGATGAAGGCACAGCACGCAATGGGGTCAGTCCTGGCTCCCTGGTCACCCTCCCTTAGAGAGCAGCTACCTACCTCTCTCTGAGACCTGACAAGGAAAAATCAGGAAGACCATTCATATTTGACTGTGAGAAGTTAGCAATGTTGTTTCCTTACAAGCTCCTTGAGGAAAGGGAAGAGCTTACTCCAAAACTGGAGTAGAAAGTCTGCTTTAAGTAGGAGTTTTAATGACTGAGTAATGAGAAATATAAAGCTCTGAAGTTTCACTGATATCTTTGTAGGTAATCTAGTCTTCACTCATCACTGTTTGACACAGTACGTTCTAGGCATAACCTGATTTACCTCTTGAATAACAGCTTTGGGGCTGGTACAAACTGGTTGAACTATAGCAAAGTGACAAATGATTGTTTATACTCATTAGGTGGTACTGAGCGACTACAGCCTCTTGATATTTCCTATTATTATCTCTACACTGAACTTGCACTATTTTGCAATACTTGCAGAGCCATTAAGTGCAAGTTACAGACAAAAGTATGCAGCTCTTTTAGGAAAGAAAACACATCTTTTGTCAAACCTTCACAGTAAATTACAGAACCGTAGCTTCATTGAGGCTGGAAAAGACCTTCAAGATCAAGTTCAACTGTTAACCTGACCTACTGAGTCCCATCACTAAACCATGACCCTTAATGTCACAGTGAATGCTGACAAATCTTCAGACATGTAGCTTTCCCATAGTCTGCTGTGGAAACAACTAATTTTTATATTTATAATATAATATAAATATAAAAATATAATAATTATATAATATAATAATTATATAATATATAATATATTGTAATATATAATAATAATATAAATATATTTATAATATTTTTCCATCTCTACTTCTGGTATGTACTTTAGCAGCAATGACCTTTTCTAAACACTACCTTCAAACTGCTAGGGGCCAGTGCATGAAACAATGTGGCTTTTTGGGTTCAAGGCTCTTCCAGAGGGTATTTCATTAGGTTGATGTGCTTTGCATTTTGAAAAGTAAAATGTTTTCTGTTCAGAAAGCGTTTCCCCAAAATGAATTAGGTGAGCCAATAATAACACAAAGAATAATGCAACACAAGTGTACATCACTATATTCCCTGGGAAAACCAAACAAAACCTGAATAAAGTCTGTATTAAAACAGAGCTGAGCTGATGCAAGGTTTTTGGCTGCCCTAGGCAGATAAAAATTGCTGTCCTCTTTGCTCATCAGTACTTGGTTTTTCAAAATTTTCCACCCTGCCCTATGCAGCTGTAACTTCTTCAGGCTCTGACAGATGTCTCCTGGCAAATATTGTAGGGGGATGTAAATCCTTAGGTACCTGCAGTGTCTCTATGCCTGGGGATGCTGCTCCAGCAGCAGCAGTGGCAGAAAGGAACATATACCTAGGTTTCTACTGCACTGACCCATAGTGTGAACCCTAACTAAGTTAAACACAAAGTAAATAATTATGCTTCAAAATTTATACCTGAAACACTGTTAAAAACCTGCTTTTATTGAGTCAGTCTTTGTGTCTTTAGTTTTTGACCCTCAATCACCTTGTTTACAGACTATAGGACAACTGAGTAGTTCCAGCTTTAGAGCTGATCAAAGAAAAGGTTTCACGGCATACGTAGGACACATACTGATGTCACATTTGTCACACAGAACATTCTCAAAATACGAAGTATGTTCCTACTTACAGATTTGCAGATTCATAACGCAGGGACTTTTTTTTTTTTAATTGCCACAGACTTCTGAGAAAAGTTCCTTGCAAACAGAGCAGCAAGTTCCTTCTGATGACTTCAGAGTCTTTATCAGAGCCTCATTACAGCATAGATTCATGGGTATAACACAAGTATTAATGGCTGTGAAGAGCTACACGAAGGCAGCACATGCCTTTTCCAGGGTACGTGCAGGTCTTTAAAAGAAAATAAAGAATTCTGACTCTCTCATGTTTGTAATTTCAATATCATTTTACATTCTAAATACAGCCTGTGAGACTGGTACCTTAAAAGGCAACTGGAGATTGTATTTTTATTTCTTGTAAAATGTTACTAATTTTTTCATTATTATTACTGTATCATTATTTTTCTCTGAGTAACTATATGAGTAGTTATACATTAGTTATATATATTAGTTATAAATATGAATTTATAAATAATACAGTGCTAGGGAAAGCTGTATTTTAGTGTGTGCAAGACAGTAAATACAAAGAAAATATTTTCTCTTGAGATTCAGTATATCTTAAATGCTTTTCCAGCAAAATGCACAACTCTCTTACAGCCATATATATACACCATATGTACTGCTCAGTATTATTTTATACCAGAAATATACATAATGAGGAAGGATTTTCCCTTTCTTTTTCTATTTTATGCCTATTTACTGTTAACTTACTGACAAAATTACTTACTGTTATTAACTTACTGTTAAATTACTGTAATTTATTTATGTATTTTTATCAAAAGCATGTTTATACATATCTGCTGGCACTTCTTAAAAGGAGGCTTTACAGTACCAGGGAACTACATTGCTCACAAGATAGATTTTCAGAAAAATCTGACTTATTTAAAGCTGTCAGCATTGTATGCTTAAGGCTGCAGCCAGTTGTTGCCTGTAGTCAGTGAGTCAGAAATACAGCAAGGCCTGCGGTCTCTAACAAGGTACACAGGTCACAGAACACTTTCCCTGCCAGGACAGCAAGACCTCATCTTTTCCTGTCACATTGCTCAGTGGCTGCCAGAATTAATGTCTCACAAAATGGGATGATGGCACTCGGAAAGGCAGGAACATGCTGGGAGGTTTTGGTGTGAACTTTAACTCATGCACAAACTCGACTTCTCTTCTACTATACATTTTAGTAGGCAGCTGAGGAACATGTTTCTATTGAGTAGTCTTTCGTGCTCCCTGAACAGGTATCAGAGGCCCTCAAGCATTGCCTCTGGGAAGAGAAAATACCCAGCAGAAGGCATAGATCAATTCATACATTGTTGAGCTGTGTCTACTTTCAGTGCCATAGTCTTTTATCCAACAGAGAAGATCTTTAGAAGAAAAAATCACATCAGTCTGAAACGCAGTTCCTCCACAGTTTAAACCAACCTGAGCTGTTTAAAGTGGCTTAATTGACAGAAAATTAAACCAGAAAGAAAAATGTACAGTTCTCTGCCACTTTTGCTGCCCAAACTAGCTCACCGTGGCATAAGTCAAAATTTGGTGCTAAAACAAAGGAAGTGAGAATGTGCAGCTGAGGGGAGGAAGGGAATGCCTCGGGGCCATAAAAGCACCAGCACAGGCAGACTCAAGTCACTATGGATTTGCATAACTGATCTGTCATTTGTTAAACAGTTTAAAGCTGCAGAAACTGACACTGCTACCAAAGGAAGCTGCTCTGTCCACCACCAACACCCTGCCCTGTGCTGGCATAGCTGTGCCACTGTCCAGTGAGTCTGATCAGAAAACCGATCCAGGTTAAAAAAAAATCTATCTTTTCCTGGATCAGTTTTCAGTCAGATTAAGTTTGCAAACAAAAAAAAGAAAAACAAACAAACAAAAAAAAACCCTCATTTTTTACTCAATATCAAAAGTGCTTATTTTGAAGAGGAAGAGATATATTTTTCCTAATAAAGTGCAAACTCAGCTCTAAGCTGTGGAATTTTTAGTACCTCTCTATTTTTGCAGTACACCTATGGAAAGCTGTTCCCTGAAAATATGTGCATTTAAAGAGCCTTCATAGCAAAAATTCTGTGACTAAAGTTGATAGCAAAGCTAGATACTGGAATATTACCTTACTGTCAAGTGCAAGGAATATCCTTTGAAGATTAACTCAATTTGCTACTATTTAACAATAGCAACAAAAAAGATCCATTTGTGCTTGTACATTAGAGTGCAGTATGAAAAGATGACTGCATGACAATTAACAAATATTACAACTACGTATTTGCTAGAACTCTAAGCATGTTTGAGATCTTTTACACTGCTTATTTAATCCCGTATACTTACACTGATCTAATTGTGTTTGTGGCCCAGTACATTTCTTATTACTTAGCTGTTTATCTCAATTTCATTCCACAGGAATGTACGTAAATAAGATTAACATGGTCTACGTACCACATATTTATTTAGTTCTTGCTATATAACCCTCTTTAGGTAAAAAGGCAGGAGGTTAGGCAGTGAACTGTAAAACTTACTTGCACAAATAAGTGACCTACATTTGCCAGCAAATTTTCATTGCTCTTCTTTCTCTACCAATAATTTTAATATGTTCTGTACTTCCACCTATATGATTCCCATGAACGCTGTGTAGGATACAGTCATACATAGTATCTCAATACATTATACTTTCTAAGATATGAGAAAAGATGTGAATGATATCAGTCAATGGAATGAGAATAAATCAAAGGGTGCCTGTTTATAGACACTGACAATGAGACATGCTTTTCTAGACACCTATGTAGGTGAACATGTGTCCTTCTACTTACAGACACAAAGGAATTTCTGCTAGAACTTTCTTTCCCTGTTGCCAAAGGTAGCTCTGAAGAGGAGTTCTGTAAAGTTCAAACGTGTATGCATGAACTCTGTACAGATAGAGCTACCTGCTGCATGTGGGAATAAAGCCACTTCAACACACCTGATCGATTAGCACGGTGTCAGACACATCCGATGAGTCTGCCCTCAGGCAGACCCCAAGAAAACCACAAGCTGATGGTCAGGCAGTTGTGTGGAGGTCGAAGGCACGGTGCACACCATCTTCTGCCACTTCAGAGACCACTCTTTCTTCAGAATATAGAACAACTTTACATTAATTTAGATAAATATAAAAATATACAGTTCTATAATTTTAGAAGTTCTGTATTTCAGTTCCTCAGGTTTTCAATACATGTTGTAAAAGTTGTAGAAGTTGCTAGGTACTCCCCAGAGTTCTCCGAAAATTCTTCAAAGTCTCATAACTCTTGTAATTTACAGGCATGTGTTTGCCCATTCTCTCTTTAAGCATCCAAATACCAAATATATGACTAATTAATGTTTTTCTTATCTGTGTTCTTTGTTAAAAACTGTTAAACTGTATAAGCAGTGAATTTTTGAAGTCTCTTAGTATTACCAAATATAAATTAATGTTCCCTTTAGCAAGAAAAGACACTCTTTAGAAAAATTGGAGGCCACATTCTACTTCATAATTTGGACATTTTAGCTGCATCTACCAAAATAATAATAGAAAAAGTCTTCATTCTCCAATTGTAACATTCAGAATGTATGATGTAATTTATAAATCCATCATTAATTCCCATCTCAACTGTTATGTGTGTATTTTTAATATCTCCACTTCAAATAGTATGCAGCAGAATTGGAGAACAATTCAGAGATGGTCAACAAGGATGATTAATACCATAAAGCAGATAAGCAAGCAAATAAGCTAGGACTTTTCAGGAAAAGAAGCACATCTGCATATAACAGAAGTTTATAAAATGATGGCACAGTGAGATTGTGGATAAAGATTGATTATTTGTACATTTGCTGGTATAATAACATCAGATTAAACTGGAAGAACAATCAGAAGCACACTGTTCTTGCTGTAGTGGGTTGTAGGCCTGTGAAACTGCTGTTGGGTGACTGAAAATTGGCGTGGATTCAAGGATAAAACAGATAAGGAAAGAAATCACAAACGCATAGAAAGATCTGATTCAGAATGTCTTGGTATGAGAAAGGCTGACAGCAATGAGAGTGGTAGGTAGGAAGATTATCTGTGTTCCCCACATCATATAATGTAACTTACAGTCGTAATCATTATGTCTATGAACCTGCATTGGTATTTTCCATTTATGGAATATATTTATGTTCATTTGATGCCATTTCAGCCAGTCATAAACTCAGAAAATTACTGACATGTTTCTGAATAGTGTATTTGAACCTTTCTACATGTTTATTTATTGTTCAGGAAAAATGTATACAGACATAAATTTAGTCATAGCCTCTTTTTTTCCAATAGCATGTCAGAAAACAAATGGAAGTACTCATCCATTATTATCTTCTCTCTGCGTATCAGACATACAATTATCAGAAGACACAAAATTATGTGCATCAGTGAGAAAGGAAGTTATTTTCTATAAGAATAGCTCTAAGTGGGTGGATGCGCAGCTAGAGCCATGACTGAACAAATTAATCTGTAGTATGGTAGAGCAGTGGGAGATGGAAGAGCAAGTTCGGGAAGTCTCCAATTGTTTGTGCTGAAACCGTGTGGTCTGCCTGAAAATCAGAAGTGGTTTGGAATGGATAAAAATTTGCTTTCTTTTCTCTATTTGGCCAGTTCTGACAGATTTCACATGGACCTGGTACTTATCAGGCCTGACATAAAAGCATTTCATAAATAACATGTATTGAAAAAGATTGGCTGTACCCAGTCGGAATAAACAAGTCCTGACCAGACAGAGGTTCCAGTTCAGCGCTTCCAGACATAACATTTAAGAAGCGTTATCCATATTGTGACAGGCAGTTTCGGGGTCTTCACACTAAGTTGTAGAGCTTTGGTGAGGCATCTCAATTCCAATCACGAAAAATCAAAAGCAAACAACAAACAAACAAACAAAACCGTGATGAGTACACGTATACCTAAGTATCCCTAGAATCTCTGAGCACTTCTGAGGCCGCCACAAGAGGCTTTGTGTACGTTGTAACAAGAAGCAGTAACAAAGAACCACCGGCCACAAAGCAAATGGAGCAACGTGGTTCTGCAAACGCAAGCGCTGCAGAACAGAGGAGAGCGGGCACCTGCTGCGTGCTGCGCTGCGCATGCGCGGAGCTGGCCAGGCTCGTCTGGCGTCACGCTGCGTTCCACGGGGACTCCGTGGAAATGTTCGTGGGTCCCAAGGTGCCACCGGTCCTCATAGGAGACTACAGAATGCCATTCGGAAGTGTCACGCACGCCGTGTGCTTTCTTGTTGTCCTCTTGGTGGCAGTCACGCAGCTGTTCGCTCTTAGGATGGATGGCCCCGAGCGCTGCCTCTGCTTCTGAGGTACGTGGACTCAAGGTCTTTCTGCTTGTTCACAGAAAAATGGTATAAAAGAAGGCACTGAGCAGCACGAAAGCAAAGACTGTTTCTTCTGGGACTCTCCCAGGTAGTTGTCATGGTGAAATGCCAACTGTATTTGCCTCTGTCTCCAAAATCTTAGGGGACAATATAATAATATATAACCAGGCTAAAATGGGCTTAACATTTCCTAAGATAATTCCTTCTATTGTCAGTCAAGGAAAGAAATAATTCATTCACCATGGCCCAACAATGTTCACTGAGACAGAGCAAAGACAGCCCCAGGTTACTGAAATGACCTACTTTCATCCTATATATTCACCACCGAGCAGCGTTAAAAATTCTCTGACAAGTCAAAGAAAGACTGAAATTTGAAAGCGGTACATAATAAGTTTTAGAGCAGGAAAAAGTACCCAAATAGCACAATCATTAATTATAATATTACCTTGAAAAATCTTGAGTGGTTGTTATCACTGACAGCATTTGGAGCCCTCTGTTAGCTTTATGCTGTACTTTTCTGTTGCCAAGACAGAGTAGAGCACGTGGCTTTCCTGGTGTCTCTGTTGGAACAGATTGTTGAAAAGAGTATTTTTGTAATGAGAAAGGTTATGTGTTTTCATTTAATGGCCTGGTTTTATCTTGTAGATTCTGGGCTTATTAGCAAATATTATAAAATGTTGTGAAGCATGAGCAGTAGAGAAGGAGGGTTCTTCCTTTTTATATCTTTGTAAGGAAAACAAGCTTTACCTTTTTGGTTTTGGAGGTTCTTGCTCATCATGGATTCTGATTTGCTTGGTGTCTGTGTCTTTTGTAATCAATTTAAAGAGGTCCAGTTTATGGAATATAAAATAAATCTGAAAATCAGAATATGAAAATAATTGATTCCTCTTGAAAAATAAAGCATGCCTTTTACATTTCTTCTGTTCAAGCTCCAATTATGGCAAGAGGTTATTGATTTGGAGATAAAATTTTCTACTAAGGAAATTTAGGCCTTTTGTCTCTGCTGCAGCTTGTTTACCTCATCACCTATTTCTTTATAATTTGAAATATGAGCTGAACATTTAAATTATTTTTTCAAATCTTTTTAACTCTTGCTTAAATGTATTACCTACATCTTCAGGAGATGACTGGAGAAGAAAATAACAAGTAAGAAAGGACAGCCTCTGTATAATAATGGACAGATGGACTAACCCTTAACAGTCCTATAATAACTTCCCGTGTTTTATGATTTGGCAGGTAGACCAGCTCATTGAGACTACTGATTTGCAGGTTGAGCTGAATGGAAGAACTCTAACATAACTCAATTCCATTTAGATGATGTACTTTTTATCATATAGAGAAAGTGGGATTTAGAACCCACTAAAAACTGGTTTTCATTTTTCTATTTTAAGAAACTGTTTCAAGAGAGACTTCATCGTAGTTACAAGTAAGGCAAAACTGAAATCTAAAATACAAGGTTTATCAGAACTTTTATAAAGAAATTTAAGGCATGAACTTAGCCAGTAATTGAAGTCCTTCATTACATGGAATTCCCATCTTCAGTGTAGACTGTATACAGGCATTGGGTTTTTTTCCTTTTTTTTTTTTTTTAATTATGCCTGTGATGGTGGCAGGCTGCCAGCTGATGCATTATCGCTTATCTCCTCATTCTTGTCTCCATCAGATTTATCCGTGCTTTTAGCTTGTTTGTTCTCAGAAAACCTAATATACTCACACAAGATTCCATGTGAAAAAAATACTTTTATTCAGCTGTCATTAAGTCGCATGGTTGCTATATTGCTCTTCTTTTGATTATATTTCATACCTCCTAATTCTCCATCTCTAGTCTGTAGATTCTGGTTTTGATTCATTAATTGATGAGTATTGGTTTTGTTTTGTACCTTTCTTTACAATGAAGTAGCCTGATTTGGGCAGGGAAGACAGCTCTGTACAGTAAGACCATTTGCTTGCTTTCTTGTGCAAGAAATCTTATGGATTGCTATTTCAGTTGGTACTGTACTACAGTGAACATATTTATTGTTTCTTCAACTGACATTTTAGCAGGGGTGAAGTTTGTGATAACTGGAGAGTAACAAGGTCCAATTCTTTGGTACTCATTTATGTTAGTCAAAGTGGCACTAGAATGTGCGTTGGGTATTATTTTTTTACTTAGAATAAATCAAACTCTCCAGTCTCATGCTAGAGTGTCATGCCGCACAATATGCGTAAACTGCATGTATAAGTCTATCCATTTCTATGTTTTTTGTTGTATTTCATATTTCTATTTCAGTCACATCCTCCTGTTGTTCACAAACCCTGGCAATAGAATTACCGCAGTTCTTAAATTAAGAAAAGCAAAGGCACAGAAAAGTATCAGTATTCTTAAATAGCTGTGTTTTGTTTATTATTTTATAAATATAACTCATTACTTTAGATATTGTTTTTTTCTAGGAAAAAGGAATGTTTAGGATGATGAGTCAGGCAGTACTGTATGTGTTAAAGGTTGCAGGGCAAATGCTGTGTATTCAGCTGGTTCACCTAAGCTGCTCACCAAAAGTAGGGTTCACTGGTCCTAACAAAACAAGGAACTCAATGGAGGCACACGTGTCAGATAGCACTTTAATAAAACCAAAGCCAAAACTATAAATAATGGGAACTAGTGCTTGTTGCTGATGCTTCCTCTTGAGGCTAGTCAGAATGGATTTGCAACCACGTTGCTGGAGCATGCTCTGCCTGGAGAAGAGGAACCTTAGTGGAGATCTAACAGCAACCTGCTAATACCTGTAAGGGAGTTATCAAGCCAATGGAGCTGGGCTTGGTGCATGAGCAAGACAAGAGACGGTGGCACTGTCTGGAATGGAAACAAGAAATGGAAACAAGAAAGAATGGAAACAAGACAGGTTCAGATGGATATAAGGAAAAACCTTCTCTCCAGAGGACAGTTGGGCAGTGTAGTGGGCTGCTCAGGGAAGTTGTGCAGCCTCCACACCTGGAGGTTTTCCAGTTCGCTTGGGCAAAACCTAACCTCGCACCTGAGCCTGCATGGGGGAGGAAGTTGAACTACAGACCCCCTGAAGTCTCTCCTAACCTGAATTAATCTATTTTTACTTAGAATTACGAACCTCTCTAGGTATGATTGATCTGTGTGTAACTGCTTAGCAGAAACATACCTAAAGTAGATTGTCTTCTGGTTTAATAAAGGAATTTTTAGTGGACTTGGAGATGTGTGCTAGTAACTTAATGTCTAACGTTAATTCCACAAGACACTGTAATATCTATTAGAGAGCAGAACTGCCATCATCAAAAAAGAACTTTGCTTTAACATCCAGCGTTCTTGTGAAACATTGGCTTTCTTTTCTTTGCAAGAAGTATGGGGAAGTAAAATCCATGAAATAAATTTTAGATACTGTAATACATGACATTGCTTTCATTCTTAGACAAGTGTATTGCCTTAAAACAGAACCATGGGAGGAGTAAGTTATGTTAAAACGAATTACCATAGACATATATCAATTATTTCTATGAATGATATGTAATCCTGCTTTTCAGATGTCATTTTACCAGAAAATGCTGCAAATATAATTTCTCACAGTCATTCAGAATATAGCTTTGGATGCATTTATTTAAAGTTGCCCTATGAATTTTAAGTTTAGATTTGTATTATTTTCATGAAATATGCTAATCTTCATGTACAGACATACAGAATAAATGTTGCAAAGAAGAAAAATACGTACTTGTGGCTTATAAAACAGTAATGAAAAAAAAATTTTATAGGAACATGATGAAGATTTTTTTGTTAACACAGTGTGGGAGCTGAAGGAAGATGTAGCTATACAAAACTGAAAAAGGAAAAGTGATGTTTTTACGCAGAGGCACAGGTTGTACCTGAAGTGTTTAGGAAGTACAGAAGTACCACAGAGAGAATTCCAGGATCCAAGAATAAGAGGAGTCTTTGTTTCATTGTATAATAGTGAGATTGTCATTCTTGGTGAATAAATAATGTAAAATTGTTACAGGGATTTCTCACTTGTTGACATGTCAAATCTTGATTAAATTAGTATTACGTAATTAGTCTCCCAGATCTGTTCTTCTCTCTGCTTGTGTTGGGATCATAACATGAAACTGATACCAGAAAGAACTTCTAACAGCATTGTAAAAATAGTTTTCTCTGGATGATACGGATTGAACTGAAGATCTGAAACTGTTTTTAAAAGAAAATGATATTCAGTCCCACTAGCTACCCTTGCAAAAATAATAATAATAGTAATAATAATAACTCTGTAGCGTAGGTTCTAAATTAGCTCTGCACTATTAGAACTACTATCTCTGCAGTGTTGCGTGTATGTTAGAAGGGATTTGTCAGTAATATTCTGTATCTAAAACAATGCTGACAGACTTTAGGAAGAAATTACATTTTGGCTAAGTTCAGATCTTTGCGTCTAGGACTAGAATCCAGTGAAGCCATCTTCACCACTGTGCTCACTGAGGAAGAATAAAGTGAAGAAGCTGCAGGAATTCAAACAGAAGTTAATATTCTTTTTTCAGCCATGTCAAACTCATTCCATTTTTCATACTTACTTTCTCAAATATGGAAATAATTGGAGCTGCAGAAATAATCATCTCTCCTGAGTAAACATGCATCTTTTTTGCATATGGCTTTCTCTTTTATTTTTATCAAAATGACTTGACAGAAGAATGTGTTTTCAACAGCACATTACATAAAATATTTAAAGTATATTTTTTATAAATGGATTTTAATATTACTTGGCGTTTGGCATAACATTCATTTCTTTAGCATGGATCTCTGGTACTGAGAAAGACAGAAGAGTGCTAGACAGCACATTATAGAAATTCTAAGATATATGCATAGAAATTAATTTACATTTCTGCAGAGGTACAACTTTATAAGCAGGTGAGTATACATAATTATTAAAAAAAAATAAAAAGCAATCTAGTTCACTTCATAATGGTAGGTATTAGTAGCCCTTTGATGCCATAATAAAAATTTTGCTAACTCTTTTCCGAACATCTTGATGTTATAAGAGAAGTAGCTGAAAATAAGCATCTTAATACTATTTGTTCAATGGGTTCGATGATTTTTTCCTTAACTCTTTGGTCTGACAAGGCTAAGGAAGTTCTATCAGATGCAACTTGGAATTAGATTTTTCTTTCTTCGAGGGGAAGTTAAGCATGTAAGAAAATAACATGAAATCCCATTGAAATGGAATTCTCTTTTTCCACCACTGAGGGGATGCACGTGAACACTAATTTGGACTCTCTTAGCTCTGATATCACTTTTTCAATTATACCAAAATACTTACAATTTAACTACCTGTTTATGCGGTACCTAGAGTAACTGAGGATTAGAATCAAGAATCGGCAGTGGTACAGTTTGCTTCATTCTTCATCACTGAAAAGGAAGAAAATTGTAAGGTAATTGGCAAAGCAGACACAAAGAGGAATGCATGATAATCCTGTGAGGTTGACTGATAATTATGGAGGAGCTGCTCCATGATGAAAACTGAGTTTGCGCAGGGGGCACTATTTCTGAATCAGACACTTTTATCCCTAAGTGATGTTAGATGA
This sequence comes from Numida meleagris, assembly GCF_002078875.1. Lineage (NCBI taxonomy): Eukaryota > Metazoa > Chordata > Aves > Galliformes > Numididae > Numida > Numida meleagris. The sequence goes on from NC_034411.1 coordinate 62,474,140, forward strand.
GAGTTGAGCAGCTGAATTATGTATTATGATCAAATAAATATTAATTTTTTGCATGAAGAATTAAAATATTTTAAATTAAAAAAAATCTTTGCATGTCTTCCAGTAGTTTTCATACATTGCAAATCTACTAGATGACAACAAAATCTAGATTTCTTCCCTGAATATGAATTGTATCTTTTACTAGACTTAGATGTTCCAGATTTTCCAAAGACAGAACCAAGACTGTGCAGTAGTCTCTCTTTACTGTAAGAATATTATTTTGGGATATGAATATCAGGTTCCAGAACACATCAGTACAAACTGGAAATCTGCATTTATCTATGTATTCGCATTGTGTAGTTTTGAACCATAATATAAATTATGTTTTTATTAAAATGACTGTCCATTTGGGCAAGCACAAGTTAGTATTCTTCATATATATATATATATATATATATATATATATATATATATATATATATATATATGTATGGATTAGATGTGGCCTTGAAGGTCTTTTGTAACAGTAGGATATTATGGAGATTTATCTTTCTTCTAAAAGCTTTTTTGCACTACTTCTGCAGGAGTTGATCTGAGCCTATTTTTATTTCAATTCCTGCCCTGGCAAATTTGACATGCCTCCAGAGTACACGCTGTATGACAGCTACACGGAGTAGAATCAGTCCCTTACTTCTCAATATCTACTTGGCCTTGCTCTCTCTTTTGGGTGGATGCCAAATTGAGAGCTACTTGCTTCTATGATGGACCTATTTGTGCTGCCTCATAAGCTCTGGCTCTGAAAAAAAAGCTTCTGAAGGGCAAATCTTTTTCCCCTGAGTAAAACCAACTGCTAGAAATTTAAGCTGTCTTTAGGAGAAGTGATACAATTTATAATATAAATATGTGAAGCACCTTACTTTTCACAGATAATTTCCCAGAATCTTCTCTAGGTAGTCACTAAACAAAGAAGTGTAGTCTAACCTCAAAAGCTTCCATGGCAAAAAGTGGAGCAGCCAGCTGCATAGTGCATGGGAAGATGAAGCTTGCCATAGACGTGGAGTTTATTCATTCTAGAAAATCTTTTTAAAAGTTATGTATTTTTAGTGAGGAAGGTTATCTGCAATTGCTATTGCACATGCACTGTAAGTACAGATTTAAAATATTATAAGCAAAAATCTGGCATTTGAAGTTACACATAAACACTCCTTAAAGTACTTAAAGAGTAGTGAAGGACTTTAAAATACAAAGATTATGACATTAATGTCATAAAATTTACAAATACTGGATTTTCGTCTAAGTTGAGATATGATTCAAATAAATATCATTATTGTTTTTTTATTATTTCTCTGAGTGACTCTCATTCTAAAATTTCCTGAATGCCACAGGACATATAAAAAGCTAGGCAGCAGAAATACCTAGAAATATTACATGTCTACAGGTAACTGGTAAGAGTGCTGCTCTGAAAACTGTGCCTCCAATTTTGTTATGCTGGTCCAAGTCATCACAGGCAGATGTTGGTGGTAGAGTAATGCCAATATTCTGTTAAATTTTGTTGCTGTGTGACAGGTGGCAGCATAGAGGAAGTCTGACAAAATGGAATCTGACATGGAAGTGCATATAAAGGAAGGGTGTGTCATTGAATTCCTTCATGCTGAAACAACTGCATCCAATGACATTTATCAACGCTTGTTGAATGTTTACGGAGATCCAACAGTGGAGGTGAGTACAGCGAAATGAAAGACAAGCCATGTTCTGAATGACCATGCACAGCTGTCACACCATGAAATGAAGAGTGTCTCAATCAGCTCACCTGCACAAAACACCAATTATGACCAGGGAACTGCATACGGAGCAGAATATTGGCTTCAATGCACTGAAAACCATGGTAGCAAAATTGGATGATCAGAAAGTTTGTGACAAGTGGGTCCCACAAATGCTCACACAGGAACAGAAAGAATACCATATCCAAGTTTGTCAGGACATACTGAACCAATACAAGGCTGAAGGTGACAGTTTTCTGAGTCACATCATTACCAGTGGTGAGATTGGTGACACCACTATGAGTCCCAGTCAAAATGGCAGTTCGTGGAATGATGACGTGTGAAGTCCTCACCAAAGAAAAAGTTGAAGACTCAACCCTCAGTGGGAAAAGTGATATGCAGTGTCTTTTGGGATAGGAATGACCTTTCCAGGCTTCCTGGAATCCACACAAGTCATCAGCCATGGCCACTACGTCGTGATGCAGACTAAGCTGAAGGCCTGAACTTCCAGAGTCAGACCAGAGGAGAAGACAACCTTGCTCCCAGAACACCATAGTGCCAAGCCCCATATCAGTTTGAAGACAGTGAAACACACTGCCAATCTTGGCTGTGCTGTCTTCCGACACCCACCATACAGTTCAGATTTGGTGCCTCCTGACTTCCATCTGTTTGGGCCAATGAAAGATGGAGTGCATGGGCAATATTTTCCCAACAATTACGCTATCATAGCAGCTGTGAAAGAGTTGGTCATCGCTGCTGGTGCAGATTTTTATGAGCATGACATAGAGACTCTTTTTCATTTCTGTTGAAAATGCACAGCTAATGGTGTCGACTATGTTAAAAAACAGTGTTTTGTAGCTGAGAATTTGCTCCACCAAATAGTGTTATTGTGCTCTTTGCATCTGTTGTAGCTTCCATGGAATCAAATAGGAAGCATTGCTTTTGGAGCAACTTATGTAGAATATGTGATTTTTATTATGCAAAAGCTGATCTCAGAGATTACTTGAATACTTGAAGCTACTTGCTTCTATGATGGACCTATTTGTGCTGCAAATGTAAATATGTAACTGCTGAACTGAGGCTCTGATCATAGAGTCTAACTGGATAAAGACTTGGTATGAATTCCTTTTTTTGTCCTTCAGGTTTCCTCTTCTGGAGATACTGCATTACTTCATCACAATTTTTGATTTTAAGTAATTCCTTATGCAGTAAATCTTAATATTCAAATGCTGGATGTTACTACTTTCCTTGCTAAGTGTTGTATGCATTTTATTTAGTTTTAAATATTTCATTTATTTCTGATCTTACAGATCAGGGTTTGTTTAATGTTGAAAATATGGATTGATTTGAAAATTGATAACCTCTTGTAACTAAATTATCTTATAAAGAATGTTAGTGATATCAAAATTATTCTCTTGATACCTAAAAAGCATGGTAAGCTAAGCTTAAAAAGCAAGTAAATTAGATTTTATTATAGTAATTATGGGCACTTATAACTAAGGAATAAAGTAAAAAATGAACACTGATGTAGAAATGAGTATCACTAATATTTACCTTTTACAATCTTGCCCTAGCTTTCATAGATTTCAAAAGATGCTCTAGAGTGCTTTATATAGTATATGTGAAAAAAACATAGCTGTCATTTTTTTTGTCTAAAATGCCTGCACCTAAAATTCATAAGCAATAATCTGTAAATTTATAGAAGTAATCTGCATCATTTCTCTTACTCTCAAGAACATTTTTCAACAGAGTAAGAAGCATTTTCCATAATAATTGAAAATATGCATACTTCTGTGCTTATAGACTGGTCTGATTATGCACCAAGATGAATGCTAAGCCCTTGATGAAACTGTACGCGTAATAGTCTGAAATTCATGTCACTGCAGACTTCAGGAAGGATGTATTTAGCTCATTCTCAAAGCAAATTTCTTACCTCTATTCAGAACCAGACCTGTGCAACACTAGTTCTGATCTCTTCCAAATTTTTAAATATTGGTGAGCAGTTTGGGATCCTGTTAAGACCTGGGGACCCAAAGTTTTTCTGAATGCAGGCTGTGTTGCTGCTGTGTTGAGTCTGAGCGTAGCAACATTTTTTCAGGACTGATGCACTCAATCCGTATAGCTAATCATCTGGAAGTCTATTCAAGTTAAATCTGAATGACTGGCAAGCAGGCCTCAAAGCATTACCTCTGTTAATAATAACAGTACAGTCAACAGAACTTAAAAGTATTTCAGTATCAATTTCAAGAGACTACATTATGTCAAAGTACAAAATTCTGATTGCTGGATACTGAGATCAGTAATAATTCAAGTGCTCTTCTTTATCCTCTCTCAACCAGAATTTTTTATGGAACAATTTCGTAAAATGTAACTTTCAGTCAGCAACCTGTATGTACAAATTCATTTTAAAATATTGCTGTTTTCAAAACATTTCATTTCAAAAGAAGCCTTCAAGTATTTGAATGAAATAGAAAACTTTACAAAAGACATTTTTATTTGAATTTTTATTTTTAATTGACACTTGTACAAATCCTCTGGGGCCTTGACCCAATTTTAACAAAACCATAAATCCATCACTCTTAATTTTCTGGAATTATGCCAGTCTATCTTTCTTCCTTCTTGAAGCATAACCAAAATCCTCTTTGGAGTCCAAATCTGTATGCTCAAATCCCCCCAAATACATTGGCAAGATGCAGTGATTTGAACTCACATGTGTCAGGGAATAGACCTACGATAATTATGTGGACCAGAAAATCCTGAATCCGTGTTGGAGATCAATTATTCACATTCAGAGTAAAACCCTCCAAGCAACCAATTTTTCAATTTCCAATACCATTATAGTGAGAAATACAGCTTGCAAATGTTGTCAGCGTTGCTTTGCAGAATAACCCTGAGGGCAGGATCAGAGCTACACCAGCCATCTGTTTGAACGTTCCTACTGTGGAACATTTCTGTATCTGCTTCCAAATGACCCCACTGGCAAAGATGGAGAAGGAAAACCTGGGTAGTCCTGCAGCTTATGGTGCTGTGCTTGCACTGTGGATAAGACTTGCCACTCAATACAGCTTTATGCTATTGCATCCAACCTTCCAATGATGACCTCAAGAAGACAAAAAGTTCTGCATTTTGTTCATTTCTGCTGTGAGAGTGGATGCCTTTTATAGGCATCCTGAAGTCAGAATGAGTACATCCGAAAGCCAGTGTAGAAAGCAGTGAATTAAATCCTATCTTAGCTTAACTCTGTACCAGTGTTACTATAATGAACAGGCATTTAACGTTAAATCAAACTGCTGAGAGCAGTGACTCTTAAACTGGGGGCTGTCGCTGTAGCCATTTTTTCCCTACTGATGATTTTTTCCCTAAAGATGCATAACAGATGTGATAAATACCAGCTGGCAATAACTATGCTAAAACCAACAAACATCATCAGGCAGCCAGATTTTCCCAGGAAGGTCAGTGTTGTAAGTCTTATTCTCAATCACAATTGTTTAGTATTGTTTATCATATACTAACATTCTGAATAATGTTTTTATCAGTCAGAATTATTTTTGTATTTTTGCCTAAAAAGCTGCTTTTCCTCCAAGAAGAAAACAAGGCCATTATACATCTGTACAAGCAAGTCCAGCATATTTAAATTACATCAAGGCTGAACTGAGCAGGTCATACTAGTATAACAAAACAATCTTTACCAGTTACTACTAAAAGCTCATGGCAAATTTCCTTTAACTTGTCTCCTTTTTTAGTGTTTTGTAACACTTGCATTAATCACCACTCTGCCTCACCTACAGAACTCCCTTGCATTTAAGTCCTTAGAGAAGCACTACAGAAGTTAGAAAGATTATAGGGGAAGACATGGCAGCTGGATTATATCACGCTCCCACAAGCTCACCATGGCGAAAGCCATGTGCTTAAAATGGTGGAAGTAAACACTGGATGGCTGGAAGAAGCTATGATAACATACCACGGGTTACTGTTCCTTTCAATAGAAGTGCCTTCATCATAATGAATATAAATACAAACGTCTTAATTGAATTAACTCAAATATATATATTTTTTTTTACTCTGAGCAGTCTCCGTCTGAGTTATTTTCAAGGAAACATAAGAATGTAAAGACTGAACATCCATGATAATGACCTTTGAATTAAATTTTTAGTTAATACATCAATTTTTGTCATATTTGCCATTTTATCCATAAGAAAAACAATTAAAAACAACAACAACAACAAAACTTTATCAGCTTTCTAACATCCTTGGATAACAGAGTAACAGGCAGCTAAGTTTACAGTCCAATGAAGAAAGGAAGATTGGATCCCTCTTCTGCAGTAGAAAAGTCAGCATAATAAGAGCTATACTAAATTTAACATATATTGATAAAATTGTGCTTTCATGTGCAGAAATATGCATACAACAGATAAACTATATTGAAATAAATTGAACAGAGATATTAAATGAAGCTTTCTTTGTATCCCTAAATTTATCTATTATATAAATCTAGATAGTGATTTGAAATATTAAGATCAGTATTTGGTCAACTGCATTTCAGGGAGTTGAAAACAAATTTGATTTATACAAGTTTTGAGGAAGGAATGACTGTTCCCTTAACTTCTTTGAAATTCCCTGTGCAGGCCCTGCTAAGCAGATTTCATTCAAAATGAAAGCTCTTTGGCCTCCTATTCTTCACCATTAAGGCCAAACCTACCCTAGAGGACCCAGGTTTACACAACTTAACTTTTTTGTCTCCGTCCTCCTGTCCATTCACCATTCCTCTCAAATTCTCTCAACTGAGCTGCCAATTTTCCTGGTTCAGATTTTTTTTTATTTTTTTTTTTGCTTGAGAAAACATGCATAATTTAAAAAAAAAAAGAACAATATAAAACAAGAAAAGTTATTAAAAAGAAATTTGAAGGGATAGCTAAAATTTTAAATCTTTGCAGGTTATGTGAAAGACTATAAGGACAACTACATCCTGGGGCATGGAGTGTCTCTCTTATGAAAAAAGACTGACAGACCTGGGACTGTTTTCACCCTGGAAAAGAGAAGACTAATAGGGATCTCATCAATGCATTTAAATATCTGAAGGGCAGCTGCCAAGATGATGAGGCCAGGCTGTTTTCAGTGGTGCCCAGTGACAGGACAGCCTCTCTGGGCAGCCTATTCCAGTCCTCTGCCACCTTCAAAATAAAGAATTTTTTCCTCATGTTCATATGGAATTTCCTGTATTGCAGTTTGTGCCCGGTGTTTATTTGCTTATTTGAAGTATTATTCATTCCTATGTTTACAATCATAGCAAAGAGTTTGGGCTATTTTTTTGATCTTTGTAGATCAAAAAGTAAATTTAACTCTCTTTATACCATTTAATACAACTGAAAGAAGAGTCCCTTGCTACTTTCAGGCCTCAAAAGAGAAATTGTTTTATATGATTTCTTACACAGATAACTCAGCATAATAGATTAACCTCAACCTTAGCAATGAGGTTTTTGTGTTAAAGTAGGACATTGTGGGTTTAGTCAGTTATTATATTCCATCAGGTTTATTTGGACTAGAAAAAGTAGGAATAACAGATAAGATTTCATGTTTTTTTTTTAATGGTGAATTATTATTTAAGGAAAATAAATAAACATATAGACTTACATTGTATCTATAACAAATGCATGGTTTAGCATTCAGGTAGAAACAAATAGACTTTTTAAAAGAGTATCCATATTTTAAGTATGTAGTTATTAAGTAGTTGCATAATTCAACCATTAAATGAAAATAAGAATTGTGATAAAAGCATTTATACTCATACATATTTGCAAAATAATTGAAAACCCACTGTTCAGAGTTATCCCTGGAAATTTACAAATTAAACAGCATAAACTTGCAAATACCACTAGGTCAAATTCCTTATTAATTGTCCTTTCTGTAAAACCTGCTCTGACATCTTCAGCGTTGTCAAAAGACATTATCACAAAGCAAGCTTAGTCTTTGTAACACTTTCTGTCCATAAAGGAGAGAGGGGTTTTTGTGCCTTTGGCTTGAAACTTAGGCATGCAGTGATTGCACACATTTCTCTTAGTCAAAGCTGTGACAAGATAAACAAAGTGTTTTATACACATGGAAATTGTAATCCACACTAACCTAAGCAGTTAAAATTTAAATAAAATTCTGTCCTAGTCTACAAGCTCTGGTAATATGATAAATATTTCATAATTTTATAAAACAGCACATACTGAAACATATGAACATCAAACATAAAGAAGTTATGCAAACAGTTATGCAGGGAAATACAGAAAAAGTATGGGTAGATTTTCATATGGGCAGAGTTGTTGACTTTACATCAGAAAAAGCAAAACTATAAAGTCACGGTAAGTCTTCCATATATGCTGGTACATATATACATGGCAGATACATAAAAGTGCAATCTTAAAGCATAATTTTACTAACAAAATTTTTAATTCTTAAAAAAAAATCTTCCACATATATATACCAAGACCGCTCCTTCACAGAGCCTACTCTTTTAGAGAAAATGGATAGAAATAAATTGTCTGTCACTCACAAAAGATTTCACTTTACAGCTTTCATGGCAGTGACACACATTAAGAGAGCCCAGCCTCAGTCCATTGCTTTCTGCACCCGTCAGCAGACCCAGAGCACTGTCTCCTCATTTGTCTCTGGATGGTCTCAGCCCAAACCCTGTGAGATCTCTGCGTATCCCAATATACTGACAGACATGAAATCTCACCAAGGGAAAAAAGTACTAAGGTCCCTGCTACTTTGCTGCACAAACCCTCTTTTCAACAGTAACCATGAAGAAAACAGGTTCTATGCTACAAGTGGAAATTAATTAATGGAGGTGAGGTTGAGCAGTCAGCATCTGAGCTCTAAAGGCATAAAATGTGGAAAGTAACGTTTGCAAACGTTTTAAATACAAAAACTACTACTGGAAGACACACAAAATAAAGACATAACATATTTAATCTCCTCTTGAATTTAAAAGCATTTAGACAAAATTTAGTATTTGGAAACTCAATACAAGCAACAGACAAAAATTAAGCCTATTTAACAGTTTCATTGCAGCAGATATAAGACCCTTGAAAATGGTTCAAAACAATAATTTGGGGCCAATATGAATCACAGCAAATGTGTATACTTCTCAGAAGAAAATGAAAAGTTAAACAGTGAAGCTTATTGTCTCAGAAGAAATTGTGATAAATTCAAAACAGCACACTATTTGAAAAATAATAATTTTAAGTGTGCAGATAAAAAGAAAATGCTAATAGTTCCTGTAACTTTTGAGATTTCTAAGGGCAACAATAATTTTAAGCAGCCATTCCTTAATAGCAGAGTCATTATTAGGTACAGCAAAGAAAGTACTCTTTGGCACAGGAGTAAAGAAGCTTGCTTAAGGTCACACAATCAGCCAGACAAAACCATTAACTGAAACCAAGTCTTCAGAATCAGTCTGCTGCTTTAATTAGTAATTTGACCTTCCTACATATGGCAAATCATTCTTAGTCACTGAATTATTTTTTAATTTGATAAAACTGAATTAACAGTCTGTGCTATTCATGGATGTCATCTATGGACACATATTTGATACAGATGCTCCTGATATTCTTTCTACCCCTTATATTTCATCTGTATGAATCATTGCCTGGGTAAGCACCATCTGTCCTTTGTTCTCTGTTGCCAGAATAGGCCACTTCAGAATGAAAAAAAAAATTAAAAAATAAATCACTGTCAGAATTATGAATAATAATAATGAACAATGCAAATTCTGGGCTCAACGCAACACAGCTATCTGAAAACTGAGATTAAATCACTTTTGAGTCTCCTCAACTCTTCAAAACAGTTGGGTTTACTAAGTTTTTCAATATATTAATCTTTTCACAAACTCTGTAGTTTTTCTGACCCTTTTTTTGAATTTTTTTCCACTATGTTGATAGGTGGAAATTGCAGACATCAGACCTCAACGCAAGTATTTCAGTTGCACTCTCACAAATACCCTGTATGCAAAAGTAGCAGCATTTACTTGTACGCTCTTGTTTGTGCCCTGTCTGTGCATCTAGGAATCTCATTTGCACCACAGCCTCTGGCTTGCACTGCCCGTTCATGTTGAATTGGTTATTTATCATACTACATAAAAACGAATCTTTATGACTGAGATACACCGCTCTGTAGTCTGGACCTATATTCCCCACTATCCGTAGAATCACAGAATCATAAAATGGCTTGTGTTAGAAGTGACCTCAAAGATCATCTAGTTCCAACCCCCCTGCCATCAGCAGGGTTGCCACTCACTATATCAGGCACTAGATGATATTGCCCGGGGCTCCATTCAACTTGGCCTCAGTTTCCACTAATTTCTGTCATTTTCAAATTGTAGGTAATACTTTTACTCTGCATCCTTGTTGAGAAGGAGAGATTTAGTCATTTACCATTTTGATATTTGTCTGCCTACAAAGAATCCATGCAAACAAGAGATTTTTAGAGCAGGGGGAAAGAAAAAAAAAAGAATGAAAAGACAAAAAAAGGAGAAAAGAAAAAGGGGAAAAAAGGGAAAAAAAGAAAAAGTACCCTACAGAGAATATCAAGGACTTTTAAAAGATCAGTGCAGAGGTTGCTAATGTAGAAATCCGACATGTCCAACCACATTAATGTATTTATGTTCTCCAAAGGCCAGAGCCTAGCAAAGAGACATTAAATTGTTAAACATGGTGGCTGTTCTCCAGAGGTGCACAGGATGGAAATGGAAGAAGAGAGCAGCCATCTTCACACGAAAACTTATACTAAATTTGGCTGTGAATTCCTTCTGGCAGAGATATTTGTTCTGCACTTATCCCATCATATCAGGGGTCTGTAACCACAGTTTGCAGAGGCTGTCCCCATAGGAAAAGTGGCTGACCCACTCCAGTGTGTGCCTTCCCCTCTCACCCCATTGGGTCACTCCATCATCTGTGGGAAAATGAAGTAATTGTGCAGTCATGTACTTATTCAATTTAGTTCAATTTTAAGATGTTACTCTTCCCAGCCAACTACTCCAACTACTGAAGACAGACTCTCAAGGTCAGGCTGGACAGGGCTCTGAGCAATCTGATCTAGCTGTAGGTGTCCCTGTTCATTGCAGGAGGGATGGACTAGATGGACTTTAGAGGCCCCTTCCAACTCAAATAATTCTATAATTATTTTGTGAGAAAATGGCATTTCTTCCCTCACACACCAAGGCATACCAAGGGGGCAACAAGAGTGCACCCAGTGTGTCTTCCCATCGCAGCACCGTGGCCACCCAGGAGCCGTCCCAGCGTGGAGGAGCTCTGCCCTAGTCCCACATGACACCCAGTGAGTGCATTTTCAGGGCTGCGAAGAGAAGCTTCTGGCTGTCAGTGCATGCACCCCGAGACCTGCCACGGCGGGATATATACACCCAGACCCGTACACGGCTTCCACGGCTGACAGAGCCCCTTTATAGCAGAGCCCGAAAGCGGAGCCGCGCCTGCCGGCCGGGTGCCGCGGGCAGGAGAGCGGCGGGCACGGGGGGGCGGACGCCCCGTTCGTTGGGAGGCGCGCGCGGCGCCGGGCGCTCCGAAGCGGGCAGGCTGCGGGCGGGGCTGCCCAGTGACGCGGCCTGCGCGGCGTAAACAGCGCGGCAGCGGCAGCAGCTTGGGAACGGCCAGCGGCTTCCTCGCTCGTCCCCCGGGCGGGCGGGCTGCCCCGGGGCCGGCCGGCCGGCCTCCTCTCCTGGTGCCGGGTGGGAGGGACGGCGGAGCCGGCGGGGAGAGGCCGGTGCTGCTTCGCGCTGCGAGCCCGCCGCGGGGTTGATGCCGCAGCCCCCCACCCGCTGAGGGGCTGCGCGCGGCGGCTGCGGACAGCGGCCGGCGGCCGGGGAGGACTCGGGCGGCCGTTGGCGGCCTCGTCGCGGCTTCCCGGCAGCGGCGGCGCCGGCGGATGCCGAGCGGCGGCGGGGGCCGGCGGTGAAGATGGCGACCCCGGGGATGAGCTGGCAGCAGCAGCACGGCTACGGCGGCGGCGCCGCTCCTGGAGCGGGGAAATTCGGCTCCGGCTCTGCCTCGCCGGGACTGGGCGCCGAGCACAGCCCAGACCTGCACTTCAAAATGAGCAAGAAGATCGCCCAGCTCACCAAGGTGAGAGAGTCCTCGCCTCTGGGCAGCGGCAGGCTGCCGGGCTCCTCTGTCGCCTCGGGTGTTTTTCCCTTCTTATTTTCCTTTCCCCCTCCTCCTCGTTTGGTCATTTCACACGTGAAGAGGAGAGACGCTGCCCCTTGCTTCCTCTCAGCACCTCGGCTCAGCCTCGCTGGAGGGAGGTCATCTCCTGGGCTTGGTTCTTCCAGAGGAACGATGCCCGCTCCTCGGCGGCCTGATGCGGCAAGGCTCGTACCCGAGAGGCCGGGCCTGGCACAGCACGGCTGCCCTGCCCTGCCCTGCCAGCTGCCTCTGCCCGGCGCTGGGAGCTGGGGAAGGCAGGTGACATGCTGACGGCAGCCCTGCAGCGTCGCCTCCCATCACCTGTGTCCGGGCTCAATTCAGCTCAGTCAGGTATCGCGGTCAGCCCTTTATTGGTAGGCTGATGTTTGCTATTTATTTATGAAAAAGTGAGTCTGTTTTTTAGCTCTTTCAGAAGCTGTTCTTTGAGTCTCGTTAAATGGAGAAATTCGAGTGGTGCTTGCTGTCCTTTTGCTGAGGAGAGGTGCTTTCATTTAAGGTGTTTAGTAAAGTCTCAAATGCCTTAGTTGGCGTGAAGTGTGACCATACCTTGGACCCTGTATTGCTGACTTAACAGTTTCTCCAATAGCATCTCCAGTATAGGAAATACACTGTATCTTTGTTAAAGACTGTAGTCAAACTGGAAAATGTTTTAAAAGCGTATTATAAAGGCTGGTAGGCCTCACAATGCAGACCTGCTTGTAGCTATAATTTATTCTGAATAACTTAAAAAATGAAAGAAAGAAACACTGTGGTGGTGTAATCTCTCCTGTATGATGCTCAGGGCATAAGTGAATACCATTATTTAGGAAATGAAAGGCAGATTATGTTTGTTAATGTGAATACAGAAGAAACAACTGTCAATAATTATGTAGTTAAAACATCTGAAAGTATCTTTAAAAGCACTGTGGGGGAATGCTAGCGTTCTTCAAGCGTATACTAAAATGGATGAAGGTGACATTTCGTTGGAACTGCAAATAGGGAGAATGAAGAATGCTGGCAGTCAGTCAGTGGAGACATAGTTCATATTTATGCACAGCTGAAATAGAGTTTACTGTGGAACGCCGTGCACCTTACATTATTGGAAAACTGGTGGCTGAGGGATATTTTGGCTTGGCTTTAAGTTCAGAATTCAATGTCATTTATTAACTTCAGTCAAATTAAAATTTTAATCTTTTAAGAAGAAAACTAGGATTAAAATCAGTTTAAGAGTCATTGTGGTTTTAGTCCATATGCAACAGAAGTTATGAATCAGAATATTAAAGATATTACTACAGACTTGTGCTTCTCGAAAGGTGCAACAAGCACATGGAGAGCATAAATGCATTTTAGATTTACCTTAAGGCCAGTTACATATGCAATTTCTTTCAGATAACAGTTTTTACTTCTACATGTCCTCTGATATCTTACCCTTTCTTTATCTAGGAATTACCCAGCAGTTTTTAGCTGATTTCAGAAATAGAGTTCCATTTCTGTTGTGAAACCATGTGTGTATACCTATACCCATGAGTTCTGCATCACTGGACGTGTGCGTTGTGTTTTGTGAGTTAGTGTATGTCAGATGACTTGAGACAAGTGTGGGTTAGAATCATAGAATCATAGAATCACAAGGTTTGAAAGGACCATCTAGTCCAACCGTCCTCCTATCACCATTACTACCCACTAAGCTACTAAGTCATATCTCGTAGCAGCTCATCCAGACACCTCTTGAACACTGCCAGGGACGAAGACTCCACCATCTCCCAGGGCAGGCCATTCCAGTGCCTGACCACTCTTTGAGAGAAAAAGTTTTTCCTTATAGCTAATCTAAATCTTCCCTGGAAACTGAATTTCCCCCTGGAAGCTAAATGAGGATACAAATGCATAGTGCTGGAATACTTTGAACTTTTGTATTGAAGGGCTTGAAGGGAGTGGAAGTAACTCCTGTGCCTCATTCATAAGATCTTTTATGATCTGTAATAGAGTTCTTTTAACATTCGAAAGATTTTGTGCGTGCCTGTCCTGCTGAATATTTCTGAATGCTGCAGATAGAAGCTACAAGTGGCCTTCTGGCTATGTACTTAAATAACTGTAAATTAGCTGTGATTATACAAGGATCTTACAGGGAATTAGGCTTTTGCAGGATTGGAATCTCATATTTGTTTACGTGACTTGCAAAGTCCAGTGAGATTTTGCTTTGTCTGTTTGCACTCTGTTTTTAAGGCTTAGGGGGAAAACTTGTGACTTTTGCTAATCCTGAGGAACCGAAGGTATGGACTGAAAAAGCATTTTTTTAGACTTAAAATAGCATGCATAATAAAAATACTCCTCTTGAACCTAATGCAACAGTGAAATAATGAACTTAGAGAATACATTTAAAAGTCTTATGAAGTAATAACTTCATTGAGGTAGAGGTGCAGATTTTGATGGTTTTGTAGTTAGAGTGTTCTGGCCTGGAATTTCTGCTTGTTACTTGTCCTTTCAGATGGGGAAGCTTAGAAGAGAGAGGTAGAAAAAAAAAAAAAAAACTTTAGGATTATACTTTACCCTGAAGAAGTTTCCAACCTGCTCTGGGATGTGAAGCCTGTGAAAGGAATCCAGCTGCAGGGGAAAAAAATAAATGTGACACTTAATTTTTATAAATAAGAGTTAACTGTTAAAAGAGTTTACTTTACTTTGCAGAAGATTTGTGGTAATAAGCTATCCAAATTGAATGATGCAAAAAAAGATGTAAGAGTATTTCTGTGAAGGTCTTTTGGCCGAATTCCGCTGTTCTGGCTCTGTCAGATGCTTACTTGTTTATATGTATAGAATTACTTTTAAATACTCTAGGAACTTCTTATTAAGTATGCTATTACATGTACATCAGATTGTGTAATGTCTTTATATAAACTCTTGTGCCTTGCAGCTGTTCCTCCCCTCTCATCCTCCCCTTTTTTGATCTTCATACTTTTCTCTGAAACTATCAAGTCTCAGTGGATTCAGAACTGGAGTCACGTATTTTATCTGATCAAAACAAACCCACCAACACAGTATAGTGAAAGGAAATCTAAATACATAGGGGGCGTAGTTAACTTAACAAGACAGCTTGTGCCTTCTGAGAAAAGAAGTGTGACCCTGTACTTCTTCCAATTCATGTACAGCTTTTACTATGAGCTTCAGCAGTAGCAAAAGAAAATGCTTTCCCCATAGGAAATGGAGGTCATTCATGAAGTGAATGTAGAATTTCAAAATTAGAATTCCTATGTTATGTTTTCACATTACTTATAGAGAATCTAATGTTTTGGTCAAAACTATACAAGAATACAAAAGAAAGATGTGAATTTGTTTTTTCATGCCCAGTTTTAATCAGAAACTCAGTGTGAGGTAAAATAAAAAGCAATTCTGTCTCACTGAGCATGCTTCTGAAATGCTTAACTGTGTTTTTACTCTTGAAAAAAATATAACTTGATGTAACTTTAATATGCTTAACTCACAGGGGAAGGTAAAACAAGTCAGTAGTTAGAAATGCAGCTTTAAAAAAATAACATGATGCTCCATGTCATGTTTAAAAACTGCAGAAATTGTAACTGAAGCAATTTTAGGACCTCTTCTTCAGGATAAGCTCCTTATTTTAGACGTTTTGGAAGATCTGTGTACCAGTACAGGGATAAAGTAGCATCTGACACCAAAGATTAAAGCCAAAAAGAAATAAGCTGTGATTATGAGATTGCATATATGTGTTTGTACTACTATGTGCTGAAGTGCTAATGCAGTGTTGTATTATGCTTGCTGCAGATGAAAATATGCACATATATATTTTATTACTTTGCATAAGACAACTGGAGTAGGAAACAAAAATTATGTTGCTACTTTGGACTCATCAGTATGAGAGAGTGGGATTCGTTTTCACAGTTGCTTGAAGAGTACATGTTCAAGGGTCTTGTTGGCTTGTTTTTGTACTTCTTTTTTTCCCCCAGTTCTTATGCTCTAGTTTTCAGCTTGAGCACTTCTAATTGAGAAATTTACATCGTAAATTTGTGTACAAAATCTGTTCTGCAAGCTTTATGATGTCAACATAAATATTTTATGGACTTTAATGAAATAATTTAGATGATCCACTCTGGCATTATGTGATGAGAATCTTGAATGTTGAGTTGGTTGCATGATGCTAGTTGCAGAAATTTTAGATGAATTGAAAGAAGAGTCTGTAAGTGCCATACAGGTGCACTACAGTGATAGTTCCTATTAGGCTGATCAATTTCATAACTAGAAAAAAAAATTGGCAAAACTGATGTTTTCCTTTGGTACATGCCTAGAGCAGGATAGTTAAATTCTGGGACAAATCCAAAAAAGATAAAATAATAAACAAACTAGATTTTGGGACTCTCGAGACTAGAGTCCTGTTCTGAATTCTGCCGTCAGCTTCTTGTATGAATTTGGGAAACAGTTTTCTTCTTTGTTTTTCTCTCTGTCATCCTGGTTTAAAGAGACGTTCCTTGCAAATAGATTTTAATACTTAGCATAGCATTTTTCTTGGGCATACAGTAGTATGTAGGTTGCTCCAAATGTCTGATATTTGTTTCCATGGAAGCTACAACAGATGCAAAGAGCACAATAACACTATTTGGTGGAGCAAATTCTCAGCTACAAAACACTGTTTTTTAACATAGTCGACACCATTAGCTGTGCATTTTCAACAGAAATGAAAAAGAGTCTCTATGTCATGCTCATAAAAATCTGCACCAGCAGCGATGACCAACTCTTTCACAGCTGCTATGATAGCGTAATTGTTGGGAAAATATTGCCCATGCACTCCATCTTTCATTGGCCCAAACAGATGGAAGTCAGGAGGCACCAAATCTGAACTGTATGGTGGGTGTCGGAAGACAGCACAGCCAAGATTGGCAGTGTGTTTCACTGTCTTCAAACTGATATGGGGCTTGGCACTATGGTGTTCTGGGAGCAAGGTTGTCTTCTCCTCTGGTCTGACTCTGGAAGTTCAGGCCTTCAGCTTAGTCTGCATCACGACGTAGTGGCCATGGCTGATGACTTGTGTGGATTCCAGGAAGCCTGGAAAGGTCATTCCTATCCCAAAAGACACTGCATATCACTTTTCCCACTGAGGGTTGAGTCTTCAACTTTTTCTTTGGTGAGGACTTCACACGTCATCATTCCACGAACTGCCATTTTGACTGGGACTCATAGTGGTGTCACCAATCTCACCACTGGTAATGATGTGACTCAGAAAACTGTCACCTTCAGCCTTGTATTGGTTCAGTATGTCCTGACAAACTTGGATATGGTATTCTTTCTGTTCCTGTGTGAGCATTTGTGGGACCCACTTGTCACAAACTTTCTGATCATCCAATTTTGCTACCATGGTTTTCAGTGCATTGAAGCCAATATTCTGCTCCGTATGCAGTTCCCTGGTCATAATTGGTGTTTTGTGCAGGTGAGCTGATTGAGACACTCTTCATTTCATGGTGTGACAGCTGTGCATGGTCATTCAGAACATGGCTTGTCTTTCATTTCGCTGTACTCACCTCCACTGTTGGGTCTCCGTAAACATTCAACAAGCGTTGATAAATGTCATTGGATGCAGTTGTTTCAGCATGAAGGAATTCAATGACACACCCTTCCTTTATATGCACTTCCATGTCAGATTCCATTTTGTCAGACTTCCTCTATGCTGCCATCTGTCACATGGCAACAAAATGTAGTGGAATATTGGTGGAAAGGTTCAACCTCTACTGCCATACCACCAACATCCACCTCTGACATTGTGGGCCAAGATAACAAAATAGGAGGCGTTACTTTCAGAGCAGTCCTCATATATTTATTTTGAAGAATAAACAACAGATTTGGTAATCTTAATTCACATTTGTGCTTATTGTGTGAAGTTTTGGGGCTGAAAGGTTAGAGATCTCCCTCAGCTATCACAGAATGCAGTGCTATGGCAGTTGTTGTAGGGTTTTGCTTATTCATGATAATACGTAAAATGTATTTCTAGTGAAACTTTGTCAGTTTTTATTTGGAAGTATTCAACCTCAATAAACAAAATAACTGAATCTCTCAGGGAAGCTTCTTTATATATAGGGTTATATAGGAATTTAGAAGAAGAGCCCTTAAAAACAAGAAGTTTTTTTTACAAGAAGTAAAAAAAAGAAGTAATGAGAATCTAAAAGAGCCTCTAGAACTGTTTTGACATTAACTGTCATCATGTGGTAGCTGATGCCAATAACAGTTTTCAAAAAACTCGTTTTTCTTTTTTTTTAAGAAACCTTATGTCATCTCTCCAATGTTTGTTAACACTGGCGGTAGGCCAGTGTTTGCTCACAGCTCTAGCATTGCATGAAAAAGACTGAAATTTCAAAGAGGGTGTGATTTGACTATAGATTTGAATTTCAAAATTTTTGTGTATGTTTCCAGCCAGTAATGTAGGAAGAGATGTTATGTTGTTTTAAATGCAACATAGGTGATATTTCTAAGTAGGTATCTTAAGATTTTTCTTTTTAAATCATGGTAATACAGTTTCTCCACCTCCCCTTTCTAACTCTTCACATTGTTTTTTGACTATGTCCTCACAGTCTACAGTAGGTTTAGTCTTAGCAAAGGTTATTCACAAAGGAGTTTTTCTGTTCCTATGATGTTTTAAGGTCAAAGAAGGATCTGTGTAAAAATTCTTCTTCAGACTTTAAAAGCAGAAGTTATAAGTTTTAGCATCATACTTTCTTGTTGAAGCACTTAGAATTGCTTCAAAGCAACCTTATTGGTGCCTTGCTTTTTTTTTTTTTTTTTTTTTTTGGTGGGGGGAGACTTGGTGACATCCAACTATCTTGTGAAGAACCTGCATGGAAAACTTCACTCTCTTGGAGTTAACAATGTGGAGGTGAGGGGAGGTTCATTGCTTTAATTGCCAGATCTTTCATACCGTCTGGAGACTTATTAATCAGTAAATCTAGTAGATCTCAAGATAGTGCTGTGAAATCAGATGTGTGTGTCTCTTGGCTCATACAACGCTGGCAGTGGTAAGCAAGATTTCTGTGTATTCTTCTATGACATCACCAATTTCATACCCGTAACCAAAGGCACTACATTCCAGAAATAACTAGGAGAATCAAAAGCAGTCTGAAGCAGTTAACCATCTTGCCCTATTTAATGCTTCATCTGTTTTTGTTTCTTTGTTTCTTTACATGGGCTTTTTAAACTGCATATAGAAGCCTGTACAGATCAGCCTTTTACTTAGATTTTTCACTTGGTTAGGTTCAAAATGGCAGCCTTTACAGCCACCGTTAAAAAGTTCACAAAGTCTTTTTTGTTCAAGATGCTCTTGCTAAATGAAACACAACCTTTTAGCTAGCATAAGAAGTATGAGATGATGGCAAAAATATATTTTTTTAAAATTTCCTTTTTATTAGATGAAAGAAGTGGTTCCAGCCAGTTTCCTTTAATTTCTAGAAATCTGAACTGTAATGTATTTAGAAAACAGGTGTGCTGTAATCCAGAGATTATTAATTGAATGTTGTTTTCACTCATGATGTGAGTGAAAGCTGTAACTTTTAGCAAAGGGTATGTCTGGTACTGCCTACCTAGATCTAATATTTTCCAATGTGAAAGCTGATATGTTTGGATAGCTTGTACTGAAATGTACTGCAGTAATCTCTTATGACTGTCTTTGTCATTTTAAAATTTGAGAAATAAAAATGGTGATAAATTATTCTAGTAATAAAGAATAGAGGAAAGAACTTTAAATAGGTTTGTTGTTTTTATTTTTGTGTTCTGTATTAATAAATGTAGGCTTCCTTTCAAAAAAAAAAACCATTTTGTTTGTATCTTATGATAATAAGCAATCTAAGACGTGCTTCTAAGATACCCATGTATTTCTTTCCAATATTAACCTGTATTGCCAGTGTAGCAATATATACTACCTATATTACTTATTTTAAAATTATATACATAATATATAGAGAGATACATATAGTTTTATGTTGTGCCACTGAGTGGTGAAACTTAATTTGAAAATTTTGAGGCATTATTTTGGTTGAGTTGTTCATTAGTTTTGCCAATCTGTATCAAACTTTATAGTTTTTATGTATAGTTAATTTAATTCCCGTGGCATAAAAATCAGTCTTTTTTTTTTTCTTTTTAAAAGCATATGAGTTTTTGTTTTATGCTGAGATAGATGCTCATAGGTTCAAGTGCAAAAAATGGGCCTTAAAAGAGACTAGAATCTGACAGTAAGATCAGTTTGCGTGCTCTTTGAGCTGATCTGGAAACAACGCTGTGCCCGTTCTGTCTACTTCTTGGATTTTTGTCTTGCATTTAGTTCATTCTCTGCTTCATACTTTGTCATGTGCGCCTCTACAGTGTAGTGTAGACCATTCAAAATTTGGTGTATTGGGTATGTTCTGCCTCACCTCTGGATATATAAAGCATAACATTGTACTCTATTTATGTTCAGGTAGACCTTGCCAGTTTGTGTATTCTTGCATATTCTGTGTTAGCACAGAGCCTGAAGCAAACTTAATTTCTGTTGGTTTGTATTGTTTGCCATTTCTTCTAGAGTATCAACTCACAGCTGCTACAGTCCAAATTTCACATTATTCTTTATAGATAACTGATTAACAAACCTTTTTCTTTAATGTCAGTTATTTTATACGCAAGTACCCACGTGTGCACACGCATGTGTGTGTATATATTTTTCTAATGGGCTTATGTTCCCTGGTCCTGTGAGAAAGTTAATTTTCTGCTTTCAAAAAAATTAGCTTGGCAAAGTTGGAGGTAGAAATAACTCGTCTTCTCAGTGGAAAATACCAAAAAAGTGAAATGCTGATCATAGATATGTTCACATCAAGTTTTGGTAAATGTGGCCTATTAAAATCTTATTGGAGTCCTGATTGACATGCCATGTTGGGCACTAGATTTGCTAGTAATTCTTCAGCTTCTTCTGTTCTCATGCATATAAAAAGGATTCTTACAGGCTCTTACAGAGCAGGATAGCAATTGTTTAGGTGTACTGAAAGAATGTTTTCTTGTCTGGAAAGCATAGAAACCAGTAGCTTATCAAGTGATTCAGAGTAGTCTCAATCTTATCTACGAGAACTGACTTTGTTAAAGAATATTAGAGTCGTATGATATTGATATACGTATTTTAGTGAAGTCTGAGCCCGTACACGCTTCTCTTGGAAACATGGTAGCTCGTGTGACTCTTAGCTTGTCGGTTGTGTTGGAACCGTCTCTGCTCGTTGTTCCGCGGAGGCGTGAGCAACCAGTCTGTTACTGTCCGCGGTACTGAAGGCAGGGCTCGGCTCGGGCCGCCAGCCTGTTGCTGTCCGTGGTGCTGAGCACAGTGCTGTCTCATCATTGTAACTTTACTGCCCATGACGTCAGGGACGAATCGTTTTTATCTACTGTTATGCAAACCAGGAGATTGCCCTGTTCTCTCTGTAGAGACTCAACTTAAAAAACTACAGGTGTCCAAACCTTTTACATAGTCTATTTCGTGAGCTATACCACTGATTACACTGAGTGCTGTGAAAGTAAGTACAATGAATTATTTACCTCAGTGTAGGTACCTTGTTGTTTGGCAGTGGTTTCTTCAAAACAATGATGGAAAGACGAAAAAGTGAAATGGAGAACTAGCACTGATATTTTTCCGTGAATTCTGTCGATTAGAAAATTAAGGTATGTTAGAGAATATTTAAGTGAACAGCAGCACTTCACTCATACTATCAAAATTCTAAAAGATGAGTTCAAGTTCCTAAAGCTAATCTAGGAAATATACTACATGAAACTTGATGATTGATTTCAAGATTTAAACATCATCTAAGTCTTCTAAAAGAATTGCCTTCTTACCTTATAAGAATTTAGAAGGTCAGAAACAAAGATGTCTTGTCAAATTTATTAAAGGAAAATTTGCTGTTTCTGAAAGTTACATAAAGTCTGTTAGACTCAAAATCCCTCATAGCTCTCAAAAGAAATGAGGAAATTGCATCTTGAGATTATATAATGCTTTTAAAACAGTAATTTTTTTATGATTAATCAAAAAAAGATGTTTACCTTTTTTGTTTTTGGAAGCTTCAAACTTAATATCATTCTGCTGTGTGTTTTTGTTTGTTTGTTTTGCCAATGGCAAACTAATGTTGTCTACTGAATGGGAAGTCAGTTGCTCAGCTCTGATAACTTCTCTGTGCCTTGCTTCAGAGTCCAAATAGCCACAAACAGGTGCAATACGGACTTCTTAGCTTAAATTCCCCTGAGGCTTTTGATACCCGAAAGGTTTTGTTCAATTATGCAAATATTAAAGAAAAAAATCTATAAGAAAATGCAGCTCCGTGACTAAAGCATAACTTGGAGTAGTCCTTTGGCCTGTCTTGTTTTCCTTGCAGTGAGGTCTAATCATATAGCAGATGTGTCAACCATATTCTAGTTAGATGATTAGAGGGTAAATGTGTTTCTTTCTCACCAGGAGGCAGATTGCAGAATTTGTACATCTGTCACTAAATCTTTTTTAGTGTTGTTGGTGCTGCAGTATGCTTCTCAAGATTTAACTTTCTTAGCAAATTGCCTAGAGCTAATTGTGATTTCTGATGGTTGTGTCTGACATAACTTGATTGGTAGAGGTTAACATTCCAGAACCAAAAAGGGGCTTTAATTGGATGTTTTTGGCAATGATTCTGTGCCTTTCCCAGCCCAAGGACATTGAGTTATAGTGACAAATATATGCTTAACTAGTCTGTAACAGGAAGAAATAGTTGATTCCTCTTGTATGTAGAATGAACACCTAAATTAATCTTGTTCATTAGAGGGCTGTGAAAAACTACTTTTGCAAGTGTGTCCTTTTGTCACAGTAGAATTATCTGTCCTTTTTGATCAATTCTTACGTGTTCTTAGCTGTGAAAATAAGCATGCTTGAAGTCATCTGATTAGTTTGACTCTCTAATTCACATATCTAATTTTTTGCATAACAAATTGGGGACAAATGCATAGCGAGTCTTGTACTCCTGTGTTTGCCTTCATAAATGGTGGGTTACCTGCTGAGAGTCCCAGGAGGCTGTAGCTGGTGTTGAAACAGATGAATTTCCTGGCAGTTACACCTTCATGTAATTTATATCTTCCGTATGCTTCTTTTCTAAAGATAACTACATTGCTTTCAAACAGAAACTATGTAGTACAGTAGACTGCGTAGCCTATTTTTAGCTTAATTGTCTCTATTCTTAGGCAACTGGAAAAGAGAGGAAGTTGCATTTACTGTACATATTTCACTTCTCAATATGTCATAGAATGTGGGGGTGGGTATTGATTAGAGGGCTTCAGCTCATGTTATGTCTATCTGGAGTACAGTATAGTATTAACAGATATGAATTGTCTTTCCAATGCAACTTAAGTTTTATAAAGCAGTTTGTATTGCTTTTCTTGTAGAAGTTGAGAAAGGATTGAAAAACTTTTTTTTTTTTTTTTTGCATGGCCTTAACGTCAGGGCTTTTTTTAGCTTGTATTGTTCCTTGTGTTTTCTGTTGTCAGGTTGTTTTGTTTTGTTTGTTATTGGAGTAGAAAGTAAGTCCAATTCTTAGTAAGTGCACGGGAATTTGTGGTTACTTAATACTTCAGTAGCCAGTCTATTATTCCTTTTCGCTTCTTCTTGCAGTGTTTATCTTCAAGGATTTTTTTCTTCCTTGGTATTACACACTAGCATCACTGAAGTTTCATTTTAATGACACTGCATTTAATTTGTTGGAATCTCTTCATAGTGTCCTTGTGAGTTTTATATCCTGATACTGTAATTGATGACTGCCTACAATATAAGAGGTATATTAGGAGCTTGTTGAAAACCCTATGCCAAATTAACAAGTGCAAATATTTGAATTTCTGTCAGAAAAAGGAAACATTCATGAAATGCACTTAGTTTTTTTGGAAAGTATATTGGGTTTACACTGCAAGGTTTTGGTGGGGTAGGGGGGGCTGCAGAATTGGCTTCTGAGAGGAGTCCAGCAGCTACCCCATGTCAGATCAAAGCCAGCACCAGCCAGCTCCAGAAGTGTCAAGCTGCTGGCCCAGCGTGAGCAATGAGAGATTTAAGAAAGGGAAAAACTCTTGCACAATAGCAGATGGGAGAGGAATGAGAAGATGAGAGCAAATCAGCCCTGAAGACAGCAAGGTTAATGCAGGAGGAGGGAAGGAAGTGCTCCAAGTGTGGAGCATAAGTTCCCTGCAGCCCATGGAGCGGCCTGTAGTGGAGCAGGCTGTCCACTGGCAGCCCATGGGCACTGTGTGGAGCAGATCTCTACATGCAGCCCAAGGAAGGGCCAACAGTGCAGCAGTGGATGTGGCCCAAAGGAGACCACAGCCTAGGGAGAGTCCCCGTGGGAGCAGGCCTTGGGCCAAAGTTGCAGCCCATGGAGAGGAGCTTGTGGTGGGGCAGGAAGATTCAGGGAGCTACCACCCATGGGGTGCCATGCTGGAGCAGTGAGGTCCTGAAGGATGGACCTTGTGATATGGAGCCGTATCAGAGTAGTGCTTGAAGAGTTGCAGCCCATGGGAAGCCCACGTGGGATCTGTTTGGGAGGAAGAACATCCCATGGGAGCAACCCAATCCTAGAGCAGGAGTAGAGAATGACCATGGAGGAGTGGCACAGATGAAGTGTTATGAACTGACCACAGCCCCTGTTCCCATGCCCTTCTCAGGAGGAAGAAATAGAAGATAGGTGGGAGGAAGGTGCTTTTTATTCCTCACTACTCTACTCTGTTAACAATGGGCAATGAACAGCGTTAGACTTTCCTGTGCCTAGTCCTTTTCCTATGGCCTGAAAGTAATTGTTGAGTGACACTGTTCTTATATCAACCCACAAGCTATTTCATCATATTTTTCTTGCATTTTTCTATTGAGGAAGGGGACTGACAGAATATCTGTGTGGTGCTTTGCTGACCATTGGTATTAAACCTCAACAGTTTTCATTGAGCTTGCTTGTATTTAATGTTTCTTATCATAAATAATCTTTATACTTTAATGGAAGAGATGTTCTTTTTGAAGATGTATTATACACAGTCTTTCTAACCCTTAAGCTATAGGTAGAAAACATCCTCTTTAAATGTAGATTATATTTAGAGAAAGGACTTGCCAAAACTAAACGAAATCGGAAAGCTCGGTATCAAAATCTTTCCTACTTACTACATTTGTGACTGTGGTAGGGGAAGAGGAGTGCATTAATTGCTAGAGATACTTGTGCTTAACATGTATTTATGTATATATCAAGAGTGCAATTAAAAATAAATGCATGTACATTGTTTACTTATTTGCTGGCTAAGCTTGAAACTTTGAAAAAGTAATTAGACACGAGCAAGTTTATTGTCTGCTGTTAAATGTTTCACTCTGCAATGTAACTTTTTTCCTGTACTGTCTCTTAAGATAATGTTCATAATTCTAGAGAAGAAAAAATGTTTTGGAATCTACATTATACATAGAATAGTCTTTAAAAGTGCTTCAAAATCATTTCTTGATATTCTATGAATATATTCTTTGTATATAGCTTACTTGAATAATTCTCAAACTTTCTGTAACCTTATGGGTTATTTTGCAATATGCTACCATTTTAGTACTTTTTGTTTCCTTTTTCTTATAAAAACAGATTTTTACAGTAGCAGCCAGAACTAGGCAATTTCATT
Organism: Numida meleagris; assembly: GCF_002078875.1. Lineage (NCBI taxonomy): Eukaryota > Metazoa > Chordata > Aves > Galliformes > Numididae > Numida > Numida meleagris. The sequence goes on from NC_034411.1 coordinate 62,499,704, forward strand.
TGAGAGACTGAATGTATATGTAAACTGACATGTGCATCATACAGACCTGTGCATGCCTCAAGGAAAGAGGCCTTGAGCTAATTATTTAACGTGAAGTTGCACGCAAATGGCTCCATTTAAAAAATAAATAAATAAATAAATAAATGTTTCTTGCAAGCATACTTAGTTGTGTTCCTTGATTTAAGATTTCCAATATTTTCTCAACTACTACTTTTTCAAAAAAAGAAGAACAAACAAACAAAAGAACGAACTATGCTGAAAAAATAAGACTTCTTGATTTTTCTTTAATCATTCTTTATCATATCAGCTCCTAGAGATTTTCTTTGCTGCTTAGGATAGTTCTTCTTGATGCCCAAAACTTGAGTCCTTGATGAAGATCCTTCTTTGTATGACCTAGGTGAGAAACTCTGAACACATTTACTTACATACCTTTGTACGATTAATCTCTGGAACACTAGGAGTTAACATCTCACAATTAATGTAGAATGAAATACTGTAAAAGCGCAAATCTAGCAAAATGTTACAATTTAAATATTCTTCGATCATTTTGTTCTTTATATTTCTCCAGTTATCCTGTCTCTTCCACCCCTGATTACCCTCCCCCAACCGCAAAAGAAAAAATAAAAATAAATGTTATTCTGACTTGTTAATTCTAGCTTCAGATACCAATATTAGTGAGCATTTCCACAAAAATTATTTAAATGAATAAGCAAGACTTGTTTATTGCATGCTTAGTTATTTAAAAATGATGTGGTGTCAGCTAGAACATATGTAGATAAATTAAAAAAAAAAAAAAAGATTAGACAGCTTTTCACAATAAATACGTAGTGAAAACTAAATGGTTAAAATCATGACACTTGGGATGGTAAGAGTTAATGCAGAGTTAGTTTTGAAGGTGAAACAGTATAATAAGATTTTAGCCTTGATTTATATTGAAATTAATGAAATAATGAAAGCCTGAATGATAAACCAAGGAAACAGTCTTTGAAGTAAATATGAGTCTTTTTTTTAGACTTTGGATTGTTTTCAGTCTTAGGACTTAGGACAGCTGGAGTATATTTTGAGGGCTGGGGAGGAATGTCATGTTCTTGCCCTATTTGGATTTTAGCACAGTCAGACTAGTGTAGTTTGACTAGCTTTTTTGGAGAGATGCTGTTGGAGGGAGATGCTACAGCTGCAGACTCTATATGTCGCTTCTCTGTTCGTCATATTGTGCACCTAATGTGCTGGCCCAGCATTTTTGAAGACTTGCAGTAGAGCAGATGGCTAAAGAACAAATGCTCTTTCTTCCACTGTTTTAGTGGTGTCCAAGCAATCCTGGCCTGAAGTTCTGGGCTTAAGGAGTCTTGTTATGTTGCCAGCAACACAAAGGACTGAACTAACAAAGCATCTATATTTACAGTGTTTTCCCTAGGGAACAAAAACTCTTTGTAGTTAAAAGAATTTTATTTTTATTTGTTTTTTAATTAAGAAAGGTAAAAATAGAGATGATATGGACATGTATAGGTTTTGATGGGGGGGGGTATACATGTTATGATTTTTTAAAAGGGGAGAGTGGTGTGTGTGTTAGATTTAGCAATAACTTGGATTTCCCCATTGAATGCTTTGAGTGGAGTTGTCTCTTGATAACAATTTAAGAAAAATACGTCACATTAAAAAATGTAACTTCAGTTGTTATGTGGAAAAAGCTTCAGAGATTATCTGATAGGGTTCAATGTATGGCTAGTAATAATGCATGAGAAGGAATAAAATGTTACTATCAACTGTCTACTTTATGTATCTATTAGTAATGCATTTATAGGAATGTAACTGCAATTGTGGAGAACTTTTCTGAACAATTTTTTAAAAATCATACAGGAAAATACTTCAAAGCTACTATATTTCTAATGAACTAAGGAGCAGAAATTTGTCTAGTAAGAACAAACTTAAATACAACTTACCATTATTTAGTCAGCAGACAGGAAGAAAAGGAGGAAAATGGACGCTTTACTCATTGTAATGGAGAAGGTGATCATTCTGGACTGTAGTAGATGATAAGAATTATTTTTTTGTAGCAGTATGATAATTCCTGGAAGACTTTTTTTAAAAGTTTCTTGTCTATATTGTAAACTTAAACTTTTCTATTTGTATTCCACTTTTATCTGTAGGTAATGACTTACCCTTAGAAAAGTCTTGTTATTGTTTCCCAGCTTTTCATGCGCTTTCTGTGTTGAACAGTTCAATTCTCATTTACCTACTGATAGAAAGAGAAGGTCAGGCTTGTTGGTTTGTGTGTTCCAAATCATTAATAAGTTACACATGAACAATTTGTTGTTGGCATTGTAGTTTTGTTGCAGCTCGTTAAAGAGAGGTGCAGTCTTGGGTGGGTCAAACTGGCAGCTGAAACATAAACACCCACTGGCAGCAGCCCCAAAGTGTATACTGAGAACAAGGCACTTCAGGGGTCCATTTGTTGAGTCTGAAATGAAGATTTACGGGAGAGAGAAAATTTATGTTTGTGCAGGACATGTTAGTTAGTTGTTTTTCTAAAAGGTATCAGTTCCTATTTCTGTGTTAACTTAAAAGGAGTAAACCACTCATTTGTTTTGATATTTTGTGTGCTGCAAAATTTATTTGGCACCTAATACTAGTATTAAGGTGAATTATGCATTTTTAATTGGAAAAACATTCAGTTTATCATGACTAAGTTGCTGGCTGGAGCAGATGACCCAAGTGCAGCTGGCCGTGTAAGAATATAATATCTGGTTTGGAGCTGAAAATGTTTCTCAGCCAAATAGTCAAATGTCTTTCGGCCACAGTTTTGAACACTGTTGTTTGTATTCTGTGTTGGTGCAAGATGCCAGTGCTAATGCAGAAAAAGACTACCTTAGCATTACCACATGGAATATAACTAAATAGTTCAGTGCTTGATTCTTGGCATAAAAAGGTCATTAGTGGTTCTGTTACTAATGCTATTGTAGTTCTGTGGACCGAATCACATAGTGTTTCTTTAGACTCTTATTAGTTACACTAATGTTTTGTATAAAAGGTATTATGACCTTTAGCTGACAATCTCATAGTATTTTTTACAGTATGAATAAATTCTTCACTGGTATGTTCACAAACGTGCACACATCTGCATATTTGTGAGAGTTCATAGGTTGACTTTTTTATTTTAAATTACAGTGTTGTGTAATTGATACATCCCATACCGTGTATCTGGTTACTCTAAAACTTTCACCTGATGTTGAGTAGTTTTGCTGGCTTCACAACCAACTTCAGCTGCTTAGCACCCTGGGCTCCCCAAACTGTTTTCTCCCTTGCCAGCTCCTTTTCTGTTCAGCTAACTGACTAGCTGGAAGGTTAGCAAGCTTACATAGCTAGAAACCTCAGATCTTAGGAGATTTGGATACACAGGATGTCTAATACATAAATTGTCAAAAAGCAACTTGTATATGGGCAGCCTACGGGTCTGTAAACCAGAGCAACCAATGTTGGCGTTTTAGATGTATCTAAAACATAATAGTTAAGAATATTTAGCAGTTGAAAAGGAGGAATTTAAGATTTGGACTTTATTACTACGGGAAAAGAAGTTGGAGCATGTATTGTTTTGTGTGTGTGTTTGTTTTCTGGCAGAAAACTTCTGTTCAAATGTAATGTTTTGTTCTTTGTATGTACAATGTGCTTTTTTCCCCACTGAAATTTACAGCAACAACATATGTATAATGGCAAACCTTTAATCAGCAAAATTATAGGTTGAAAACTGTAGAAAGCCTGTTCCACAAAAAGTGTAAGATTGTAATGACTAATACAGAGTTTAGGCAGTCAAATTCATAAGAACATTTGGTGTCTCACTTGTATCAGGAAAACACGCCAGATTGTCAAAGTTGCAAAATGCCTAGGGTAATTTAATTTTTTTATTATTATTATTTAGCAGTTAACCAGAATGCCTTTTCTCAGTATATTATTGTTTCGTATTTGTAGGTAATATATGCTTTGAACACTAAAAATGATGAACATGAAGCTGCTATCCAAGCCCTTAAGGATGCCCATGAAGAAGAAATTCAACAAATTCTTGCAGAGACAAGGGAGAAGATTTTGCAGTATAAAAGTAAAGTTGCAGAAGAGATGGATCTTAAGAGAAAGATCCAGGTTTTGGAGGAGTCACTGGAAGATCATAAAAAAATGAAACATCAGGCCTTGACAGAATTTGAAGCGTATAAGGATAGAGTTGAAGATATGCAGCTTTGTGCGGAAGCGCAGCACGTCCAACGTGTGGTGACCATGTCAAGAGAAGTAGAAGAGATTAGAAAGAAATTTGAGGAAAGGCTACGAAGTTTCATACAGTTGCAAGTGCAGTATGAAAAGGACAAGCGTTCAGCTCTGGAAGACTTGAGAGCTGCGCATAGGCTTGAGATTCAAGAACTTCTGAAGACTCAACAGAATCAGAATGCAACCTTGAGCAAGGGACAAGAAAAACTAGAGGAATTGCACAGACTGGAGCTGGAAGACTTGAATAATAAAGTTGAGGAATTGAGACTGGAAAGAAAAAAACTCATTGAGGACTATGAAGGTAAACTCAGCAAAGCACAGTCCTTCTATGAACACGAACTTGATTCATTGAAAAGATCCCAGCTTTTTACAGCTGAAAGTCTGCATGCTTGCAAAGAAAAAGAGGTGGAGCTAAGAAAAGAGTTTCAAAACCAAGAAAGTATTTTACGGAAGAATCTGGGAAAACTTAAAACTGAATTGCAAATGGTCCAGGATGAAGCTGCCAGTCTACGGGAAAAATGCCAAAAACTTCAGGTGGCTCTTAGCACAGCAGAAAACAATGTTCAGGTGAGGCCAATAATATGTTGTTCCAAAGATGAGTTTCTTTATTTCTTTCCTTTTCCAGCTTAGGTTGTCTTTCCGCCAGACTGTTACTCTGATATCACTGAAACATGTAAACTGACTTTTCTGCTACTCGTAATTGTTTTTCATCCAGTCTAGATATCTTATTTATATTATTTAATTTTCCCAGGCTGAATTAATATATATTTGTTTATATTCCAGTACACTCTAGAAATCCCAACCATGGGAAAGTTTTGTTCTCCTTATGCAAGCAAAGTGTCTTGCTTTCCACTACACATGAACAGAACTTGGTTGTTCCAATCATGTTACCCAAAGTGCAGTATACTGGGTAGAATATTCAAAACCATTACCACTTAGGGGACAGAAAAAAAAGAAGTCTTGAACAAGTATATTTTCCTTAGTTTTTCATATAAATTCATCCATATCTACCAAAACAAAAGGTTCAGAGTGGGAAGGAGGATGCTGGTGACTGATAATGTTTGAGTTGTTATGCTGATAAATGGAAAAGTTTGCTAGAAAAGCTGAGAAAAAGTTGAGAAACAGCTTAATATATTTTACAGAAATACTGTAGAATGGACTATAAATAGGATGAATATTGTGTATTTGGTGCAGTTGTGGTTGTAGAGATCATTGGTGGCTACGTGGCCTAAGCATCCAGAGTGCTAAGAGCATAAGGTTTTTGGGAAGGAGAAAAAAAAAACAAAAACAACTTTCTGGATGTTAGCTTTGTGAGCTTTATAATAAAAAAAAAGTCTTCAGTTATGTTTTTAAAGCCAGTAACTGAAATGCTGCATACGTTTTCAGCGTTGTTTTGATTCTGAAGTTGCTGTTCAATACTAATATTTCTTGTCCATAAAGAAGGACAAGACATCCCAGACATACAAAGACTGAGGTCTTTTGGGCAGCGGAGAGGTAGGACTAGGTATGTTGTCATTAAAGGAAAAGTTTCTGTGAAATACTACTTGCTTTTTGTAACTGTGCCTAGGTCTGAAGATATCTGTGGAGGAGCTTAAATATCTCATCTTTGGCAGTTTTAGTAACTCTCAAATTTCCAAGTATCTTAAATGTGATGGTTACAGTAATTCTGGAAGCATAGAGGACTTCACTGGTTAGAGCTGAGATATACCATCATCTTTTCCCATTTATAATCTAATTCCAGCCAATCCTTTGGACTATTTTGCTGCCTTCTTGTATAATGGCTACAGAGTATAGTAAAAGAAGAATCCCTTCATCCTGTATCAGAAAATGAATACAAAATAGTCTTTTTTCCAGTCTCCCAAGGGGTCTTCCAAAAGTCCATTTCCAATTCTGTTTAATTAAGGAGATTGAAAACTGCTGTAAACATGTAATGTATTCTTCAATTTGAAGAATTCTGAGATATCAGAAACCAGGTTTCTCAAATGGATCCTGAAAATTTGTGCACAGTGTTTATTTTTCATATGAAATATGAATATTTCTTTTGAATATTATTGCACATTGCTTTATGCATCCTTGTCATGCCATATATCTTCAAAGATCCTTTTGGAAAAACACATCATGGAAATGATGGTAGTATTACAAGATTTCAGCTTGTATTGAAATAAAATTTGTTTGCTGACAGGTCTTTTCTGCACATTTTCACCTAATGCTCATTTAAACATTATTTTATATAGTTAGACATTATACCATGTTTCCTGTAGGTTCTTCAAAAACAGCTAGATGACGTGAAGGAGGAGGAGATGTCATTGCTAAGCAAACATAAAGAAGTGGAAAGTGAGCTAGCAGCTGCCAGAGAACGCTTACAACAGCAGGCCACTGATCTTGTTCTCAAAGCCAGTATGTATGTTAGTAGTGTAATCTAAAAAATGATCTTCATCTCTTAATTCTATCATTTCTTTTTTCTTCTAAGATTGTGGAGGTTTAGGATGCCTAAGGGCTGTTTAATACTCTTCATAGAAGTTTCTGACAAGTGCTCTTTTATAAACTGTTTTGATGTTGCATTGATTGCAGTTAAGATATTTCTTGTGTACTATGTATGTATCTTCTAGGCCATGAAACATCTTGCATTAACTATATGTCATGGTTTCATGACACTATACTTGTACATCATCTGTGTGTTCTCCATATAATCACCAAAATATTATTCCTGTTTCTCCATCCTTTTTCATTTGTGTTGTGCTTTTGCTGAGGCTGTGGTACTTTGCTTTACCCCTACTTTCGGAAGATGTGTAGCTTATTGGTTAATAAATTTGTTAGGGTTTTCTTTATAGCTGTTTTCTTGACTTCTTTGTGCTTATTGAATATGGAAAGACATATAAAATGGTTTAAGACTTGACTGTACATGTGTGGATTTTACCTCACTAGTATTGTATCTGTAGCAAACTGTTTAGTGATTGGGCATGGACTTGAACTTGATTAACTATAGGTAGACTAAAAATAAGCCCCTGGGTTATCTTTGGCCTTATTCAACTAGAGCAATAATAGAAACATCCAATTATTTTCCAGAAGTTAGCAAAAGCCCAGGGGCCCTTCCCAAGAGTTGGTTTGGATAAGATCACCTCCTTTTGAGGGCTGGGATGTTGCCAGACTGGACCAGTCAGTCTTAGAGACAGAAAATACTTCCCAGCATTAACTTGCAAATACTGTAAGGTTACTATTACAGATGGCTACATGTGGCCTAGCCCTTGAATGGTGTATGTGAATGTGGCCTGTATCAGGGCTTTATTTCTATCCCTCAAATAATGAAGCAGTTCTACAGATGGGAATGATTGTGTTTGCTGTCTGGAGAGCTTCATGTGTGGATGTACACACTATCCATGTAAGGGCTTGGAATAGGCTAGGTTTTATATTTTGACAATGTAGAGGCCATCTTTGACCCAAAACTACAAAGTCTTTCTGGATGTAAGTAGCTAAAAGGAATATGTTTCCTGTTAGGATGATCTCAAATTATAGCTTTCAAATGGGATTCTGATCGTCCAAAAAACAAAAAGACATCAAAAGCAAGTCTCTGATCTGCAAAGATTTAGGTCATGCCTAACTATAGCAAGAATGAGTTCTATTGAATCTTTTAGTCATAGCCTCACAGCAAAATGAACAAAGTGGAATTCTCTTAAGTTCTACATAGTTTTTGTTGCTATACCTAGCATGCTGATTAAATTATGAGTTTGATAACATATCTTTACCACTAGACTTCAGTGTTTTGCTTTCTTTTATATAGCTTATTGTGGAGTAAAAATACATGGTTTTAGGTGAGGTTAGCTCTTTGGGACTGATTGTGCATGTTCTTAGTCTTGCCTACTTCTGCATTCTCTTGGAATCAGTATGCAACTTTGAAGCAGAGAAATTGAAACTAAGGGAGCCCCAGCACCAAAACCTCTGCAACTGTTGGATGTTTTACAATAAAACACAAAAGAGTAAAATGGAGGGGAAGGTAAGCGTTGCAGTGAAGATCATGGAGATCCACATGAAAATTTCCACTAAAGTTTCTCTATAAATCATTAGGGTATGAATGTGTACTTCAGTTACAAGACCAATGACATGAGGTTTTAAAGAGTTTTGTTTTTAGGTCACATTGGAATGCTTCAAGCTACCCAAATGACACAAGAAGTTACAATCAGAGATTTGGAATCAGAAAAGTCTAGATTAAAAGAAAAACTATCCCAGCTGGAAGAGGAAAGAAACTTACTACAAAGCAAAACACAGAGTCTGGATGAGCGACAAAGGCAGCAGATTCTGGCCTTGGAGAAGGTTAGACAACTTATTGGTTTCAGCTGAATAAAAGCAGAAGACTCACATTTATAAGGAAAAAGTGAATATGTTTTAATTTTTACGTTTGACCTGGTTTGGACCAATATTAGTTTATTCCAAGTGTACCAACTTAAAAAAAAGATTCTCTGAAGATCTTCTGTATGTGTTTGAAAACAGTGAACTGAAGTTTTCTGCAGACTTGATACCTGATTGCTCTTTCCTCAGATTAAATAGTACAAAACCCAAATTTTAATATGGATATATTGTTTTGCCTGGATATATTTAAACTGCTTTGCTTACTGAATTAATAAGTGTTTAGTGTCTGCTCAATTTTCTTTCTGTGAAAGTTAGTTTTTGTAGATTTATGTTATCAGTAAAGTTTTGTGTATTTTTCTCTTAGTTTTCCCTTACATTCCTCTTTGAATTGTGATAGGATTTTGTTATCCTTGAATACAAATGATTTTTTTTTTCTCCATCTTTTATAGAAAGTAAATGAAGCAAGGGAGACACAACGTGAATATTATGAGAAGGAGCTGGTAAAACTGCAAGCAAGATTAGAAGGAGAGGCTGCACAGCTGAAAGAGGCTCATTCAAAAACTTTAGAAGAATTGGCATGGAAACACCATACTGCAATCGAGGCTGCACACAGCAACGCTAATAAGGATAAGAAAAAACTGCAGATGGTAGGTTTGTTTTCTTTGAATAATCAAGCAAATTCCAAAAATGCAGATGGTGTAATTTGAACCCTCTAGTGTGTCATATTGTTGTATGGCAAATTTTATCTGCAGATTTGCTGAACCATTCTGAAGAAACTACTCAGCCATTTTTAAAGTAACATATATCTTAGAAAACAACAGCAGAAAGCTCATGCTCTTTGTAGAGAAGAATTCTCAAACAATTTGTAATGAAGACTACTACTTTTGAATTTAGTAGGTGTGTTCTCCCAGTTCTTGTGGCCCATAAATGGTTGGTATATCACTCAAGACCAGTTTTTCAGAATCTTGAAACTGAAAGGCTTTTTGCTGTCACAGAATTGGACTTTTGGGATGTGAGCAAAATACGTTTGCTGTAGTCACTGATGCTTAGGGAAGGTAATTTACTGAGATATGCTATGACACTCTTGCCTTTTTTAAGTAATTAGATTAGCTTTTAGTATGTAATAGTCTTTCCATATGACTGATTAAAATATTTGAATCTTTTATGCTATTGTAGAACGTGTTTGCATCAATGATGTTTTTATTAATTTACTTCATTATGTCTTGACTACCTTACAAAACATTGTTTTGAAGAATTAGTAACTAAAATTAATGTAGAGACTGTAACAGAAGGCATCATAGAGTAGTTGTTCGTAAGTTATTAAATTAATTAAAATAGGGAACACCTCTATAAATGTGAGAATTGTGAAACTTGATTCTATTCAGAGGAAGTTAACTTATATAGGGATGTCAGGGTCTAGATCTCAATAAATCTTAATCAGTCTTAATCACTGTACTGTCTCCTCTGTGAAATGTGTGTCCCAAATCACATTTTGGGGGTTTTGAGAAAGAGTCCAAGAAAGAAACAGATGGTCTCAGATGGTGAGAAGTGTTGAGTCTAATCTGTGGAAGAAGCATGATACAAGAAAGCTTTGGATAGAGGACATAGAGATCTCTTTGGTACTGAAAGATTAGGAAAGACATCTGGTAGTCTTTGGAAAGAATGGGGATTTAAGAGAATTCTAAATAATGAGAATAGAACCCTGAAGAAATGACTTAAATTTCTTTGCATCATTTTTTCCATTTATAGAATGGACTGCTGCCATTTTTATAGCTTATTAAAAGATAAAAAGATGAAAATAGAGATGCTAATAATTTTTCAGTACTGCACAGCTGCACTGAGAGGTGTCATAGAGAAGCTAATTACTCAGTTATCAGGATAGAGTCTGAATAGCACCAGTGAAATTTTGCAAACAGCAGATTTCATGATGCAAACAAGAAAGACAGAACAAGTCTAACTTGACAAGCATTTTTTGTCATATGGTGAGATATCTGGGCCTGGTGAGGAAAGCATACACTTGTTATGTTGTATAGCAGTGTATTATTCAAAGTACAGCCATCTATTTTGTCACTTTGTCCAGCTTCTACCACAAACAAAGAGATTTCTTTCATGCTGTGTATACAGCTTATTGCATATTACAATAAATAGAGTGGTTGAGCTAATAAACTACTAGGCTTAATATGCTCTCACCACCAGCTCCAATAATCAGATAAGGAAGGGTCAGCCTCCATTTCTTCTTGGAATGAGCTGGATGACAATACCTTGCTGCCTTCCAGCTCCCTGTTTTTCCTTATAGTTTTATACCTCTTAGTGACAATTTTTTTCCTCTTGAATTTTTGAGCTATAACTCTCGCTTTCTCCAGAATCTTACTGGTGCTTCAGTTGTACTTTTTGTATCATGCATGACTCTGATCTATGTATTTTCTCATAACTGCTTCTGAGATATTACTGATTTCTTAGAAGTCTGAGCCACGGGAATTAACAGATGCTGTGAATTGATGCTAAGCCTTGCGTTACAGCTGAATTCCTAGTAGGAAGTTAATAAGGCAGCCAGTAGTGGCACAGATTCTTACCTTAGAGTCTTGTATTACTAGGCTCTAGAGCACCTTACTTGGCAATCTTAATTTTCTACAAGATGACTTGGTGGAGTAATGAGTTATGTATTATATTCAATTGAGATATATAATAAAGCTCTTAATTTTAACATGCTTCAGTCTAAATGTCTTGTGAATGAAAGTCGTTCTGAATATTAATAAGTAGCTGTAGTTTTAATGATTTTTCTAATTTAATGCAAAGTGAAACCAGTAATTGAGAAGCAAGTCCTGTGTAACTTTATTTTGTGATTAATCAAGGATGTTAGATGACAAACTGAAATACTAATACCTCCATTTTAATTGGACATAAATGTTCATGTTTTAACACTTGAAGGAAATGAGAATTCCTGCTTGAGATAAGGAATAAACAATAAAGGCATAAACAATGCCAGGAAGAAGAATTGTCATGTGGCATACTTGTACTTTTTGATAACCTTACTGCAGGTGTGTTTAATATTTCTTTCACTCTTATTTCTGAAGGAGTTAGAGCAGCAGTTTGAGAAGGAGAAACTGCATTTGGAGGATGATAAGAATCAGCTTCGACAGCAGCTGGAAAACCTGAGGGAAGAACTGACAACGAAACTGACTTCTGCCAATCAGGAGGCAAGAGTCAACTTAATTGTATCAGCTAGCATTTCTGTGCATGAGACTGCATTTAATCAATAACGATCTTGTACTCAATTTGTGCTTAGAGCCCAGTACAAAGCCAGGACTACACTGTTCAGTCTGTGTAGTTCATTATTTCTATTAAAAGTACAATATTCTTCAAGCATGCTAAGTTACTTGACTGCTTCTGAGCAATGAATTGTCTTCTCCAAAAAAAACAAAGCAAAAAGAGTAAAAAAAAAAAATGACAAGAACAGCCTTGCTTGTCTTAACTCTGCTTATCTTCTCATTAGATATTTAGATCTCTACACAAAGCGTGTCAAGAGAGGGGGAAAACATATCTTTTGTTTAAAGCCATATTGGTTCATAATTAGCACACAGTAAATTTTAGTCAACTCCCTAACTTTATATGTAGGTTGCTCCCAAAGTACTGCCTCCTGTTTATTCCTGTGGAAAGTACAACAGCTACAAAGAGCACAACACTGATTGATAGAGAAAATTCTCAACTACAAAATGCTATTTTTCAACATAGTCACCACCACTAGCTATGCAAGTTACTTCTGGAACAGCCAGTTGATATTTCCAACAAAAGATTATATGCAGTTCTTCCTTATAAGGAGGCAAATTATTTACAATGTACTGATATATTGATACATGCACTTTACGTTAAACATATTCTCAAAACACTTTTAGTTTTGAGTTTAAAATACAGTAAAACCTGCTAATTTCAATCTTTAAAAAAAAACAATTACATAAGAGCTTAAAGAATGATTAATGGATGAATACTCTTGAAGTATATCAAATACATTGTGGGACTGTTGTTAATTTTTACTGCAAGAGATGTGCTACTGCCAGGTACATAATGATGTATCTCAGGGATGTTGATACAGTTTTAGGGGCTGTAGTTCATGTAGGGATTCTCCTCTAGGTAGCAGTGCTTTGTGGGGAATTAATAGTTTGCATATAATGAGAAGGATCCTATAGGTAAGTGCTTAAATTATTAGTTTTTCCCTCTAATACCGTCGTGCCAAAGCAATTTGGAATTCCTTGCTGACAAGAAAGGAGGAGTGATCCCTCTTCAACATTTTATGGAATTGCCTACAGTGCAAGAGAGTTCTAGGGCTGTGTGTGTATGTGTTTATAGTAGCTAACAACAGTACTTGCATGTATGTATGCTGACATACAGAAACAGTAGTTAATATTGCCTGTTCATACTCAGAAACCAAAACTTAGTCTTTTAAGACACTTGTGCCTTGATGCTTATATCAACGTAAAGATACAATGATAAGATTTTAGAGAAATAATAGCCTAACTTCCCTTTAGCTGTTATTCTTTGGTCTCTCGGGCCTGCCATTATTCCATTTTTCCAGTCTGCACAGTGAAAAACTTTTCCCCTTTTTATAGCTACTGAACGATGTTCTCTAATTCTCTTACTTAAAGCAAAAGAAGTATAGTATTGTTTTACAGATGGAGAGCTGAGGAACAGTCAGCCAGACATAAAAGTATTGTTATGAGTAGTTGGGGATATGGATACCTTCATCACATACTTTGAGAAAGACAAGGGATATGATGTGTCTACAGGCTCTTCTGTGAGAGATTACATGATGTCCCTGCTGTGCGGTGACTCCACATGCCTTGGTATCATCTCTTGGTTACTCTTCAGTGGACTTTGTACAGAGCCAGTGGTTTCTCACCAGCACTCTGCACAAGAATTCCTTGCACCAAACTTTGAAGGATTAGAGTAATCACTAACAGCATAATAACTACAACCATTGCAGATATTGCATGTAGATCACTAGCAGTTAATAACAAACGAAAATGCCATGGAAAATGATACCACAAAGACGAAACCAAAATCTTGGCTGCAATATAAGAATGATAAAACTATCAGAGAACATCCAAAGGAAATCTACAAAGATGGTGAAGGCTTTAGAGGGCAAGATGTATGAGATGCTGCTGAGGTCTCTCAGTTTGCTCAGCCTTGAGAAGAGGAGGTTTAGGGGAGGCCTCACGGCGCCGCCTGCAGCTCCTCAGGAGGGGAGCAGAGGGGCAATGCTGATCTCTGCTCTCTGGTGACAAGGAGTGACATGGAGCTGCATTGGGGGGGATCAGGTTGGAGACTGGGAAAAGGATCTTCCCCAGAATTTGTTTGAGCACTGGTACAGGCTCCCCAGGGCAGTTGTCACAGCCTCAAACCTGCCAGAATTCATGAAGGATTTGAACAGTACTCTCAGATATAGAGTTTGAATTCTGGGTGGTCCTGTGTGGAGTCGGGAGTTGAGCTCAATGATCCTTGTAGATTTCTTCCAACTTGATTCTGATTCTATGATATGATCGCATTACAGATACTAGGTTGTGCTTTAAATGGGCTAAATTTTGGACAGTCTGAAGACAGAGAAACGTACATCCTGACACAAGTTAGTTTATCCATTACAGTTTATATATTTTGAAATAGTGTTTCTTGTGATTTTAATATGCATCAAATGTGCTTCCTCACAATAAAACCACTGGTAATTTCAGAACTTTTATGTGACCTCATTCCATCTAAAATGTTTCAAATCCTTTTATCCTTGTTTAATTTGTTTAATTTTACAATTTTACAGTAATTTAGTTTTTCATACACAAAGATTAAGTGATATTAAAAGCAAACAGAACATGCTGTGCAAAGAAAAAAATAATTTGAATTAGAAACAGAAGAAAATTAAACCAAGTTGACTTGACTGTTATTAATAATAATTATGTAATTAGTTTTTTTTTTTAATTTATATATTGTAGGTGTGTCGTCTGCAAGATCTTGTACGAAAAAGTGAACAAGGCCTTGGTACTGCAGAAGGCCATATCTCCAGTCTTCAAGAAGCTCAGGAAATACTCCAGAAAGAACTAGAGTTAACTAGAGCAAGACTGCGAGAGACCACAGATTCATTGTATAATGTTGAGGTAACCATAATGTTGGAGAATAAATTGTGCGAAATATCATCACAGTGATTTCAGTCTTTTGTTAAAATGGCAAGACATATTATAATGTATACATTATGGAAGGAGACTTACATAGTTTCATTAAAGGATAGTTTTCTCTTTTAATTCCAAGCTGAGATGAAAAATCTGAAAATCTTTTTATATATTTTTTGAAAGAATAATTCCAATATTTGATGCATATTGCTGCAAACACATTTTTTGATAGTTAATATAACTGTAGCACTTTTTTTGTAGTTAATATAAACTCTAGCTGCCAAAGTATGCCTGTACAAAATAAATCCAGAGTTGAATTTTTCAGAGGCTAAAGTGAACATAAGAATTTCATGAGAATATAAAAGGGATTGATGCTAAACAAGACCCAAAACAAGAATCCAGTTAGAGAATTCATTGAAAAGTTTTCTGTTGTTTTTTGTTTGGTTGGTTTGTTGGTTTCATCTTTCCCTAGAGGTCTTACATCATACCATGTTTACCCCAAATAATAGTCAGTCTTTATTTTGGTCTCAGATTTCAGAAGATCCTTAAGCATAGTTTAAAGATGTATGCTATGATACTTTAGAAGATGGCAGACTTACATCCAGAAAATGTGACCTCTTTACACTAGTAAAGCAACTCAATTGTCTGAGCATAAATATATTGTCAATTTTGTTGGCTTAGTAGTTTGTCTGGCCTCTGACCTTTGTTCCAGAGATGACAAACAGTCCCACTGTTTGTCAGCTCAGTGTAGTATCTTATACACCTGAGACATTTGAATCTTTATCAATATTTCTTCCGCTGTGTAATAATTAGAAATTAGTTCCCCTTCTATTTCCAGTGAGAAAATTGGGGGGGGGGGGAGGAGAAGGAGGAGGTATTGGTTTTTTTAGCAGAATTTAAATTGTTTAAATTTTTCCATGCCTTAGGCACTATCTAAATAAGGTATAGAGCTTCTACACATACCAGACAACCTCAGAAAATAGTAAAACAAACATGTCTTAGCACACCTGAAGAAATCTTTTAAAATGCACAAGGATCTAATGAACTGAACTCCAGGTGGTATGGCTACCTTCACCTACACTATTCCTCATTAAAATCACAATAAAATGAGGTGTAAGATTACACTGTGGAGACTATCAGTATTACATTCTAAGAAGGGATTGCAATGGAAGTACAGGCTTCTGACATTAGTCAGAAGCTACTTACTGAAAAAGTAATAGCCCAACGTTTGTAAGCCAATTGTAACTGAAGTCTGTTAGAAATATATAAATGTAAGGTTTGAAATACTTTTTTGCTGCTGATCAGTCTCTATTGTGAAGTTTGTGTTTGCAGGGAGAACTAGATCAGGAGAGGCAACAGCATGAGGTAATGATTGCTGCCATGAGAGAAGAAGAAAAGTTCAAAGTTGACAGAATGGCTCGTGACTTGGAAATTAAATGGACAGAAAATCTTCGGCAAGTATTGATTTTTGTATTTATTTCTTATTTAAGGAATAAAAGTATGTATTATGTGCAAATGTAATAGCAAATGAAAAGCAAAAGGAAGCTTTCTGTTATTGTCCAAGCTTTTCCAATTATTGCTGAACTCTTATTTCTTTTTCACTTCTCGCATTTTAGTTATTTGACCTTTACTTTTAGACAGGAATGTAATAAGCTTCGTGAAGAGCTGAGGCTTCAGCATGAAGAGGATAAGAAGGCAGCTATGACTCAACTATTGCAGCTTAAAGAACGTGAAAAAAATGCAGCCAGGGATGGATGGCAAAAAAAAGTTGAAGATCTTTTAGATCAGGTAATTACGGTCTCTCTGAAAATTTGAAGGTCATTACAATTTAGTTACTTTATTACCAATTAGCTACTTGAAATTGGTTGTGGCATCTGTCTTTGAGAAGTAGTTTTTTTTACCATAATGATTTTTTTAAGCCTAATAAGTATTGAACACTATGAGTAGTATCTTAAAATGATATGATGTCCTTCTTCATGCTGAATGTGAATAAAACTTTTGCAGATTTTTTGGGGGTAGTGGGAGTCTCACCTCTTCACTGTAAGATTTTTTTTTTTTTTAATTCTTTCTCTGCTCACATTTATTTACTAAAGCTAATACTTTGGACTTGATGTTATCCCCTATCTTTACAATGAAGACAATTTACAGGTCACCACATCTTTACAATAAAGACATTGTACAGGTTACTGAAAAGTCAAAACAATCCCTCAGCTACTATGACATGTTTGTTACAGCTGTATCTTGAGTAATTTTCTCCACGAGGGTACAAATTGAAAGTGATATGGTAAACTTGTAGTAGTTTTAACATACTTTTAAAATACTTATGTCTTCCTTTAAAAAATACCATAATAAATCTCACCTACATCTTTAGAATGAAAAATGTTACAAATGAGCAAGTTTTTCTGCCTATGGAAAAAATTTTGGAATCAAAAATCTCAGGAAGCTAACTGTAACAAGAATTTTACTGGAGAATTTGTGAGTGAAGAAATGAACTGCATATGTAAAATGATTGATGGTTGTTTTTTTTAAAATTCCTTTCACTGTAACAAAAACTTGCACCATTTCTGAATAGCATGTGGGTTTGGAGGACTAACAAGAAACAAAAGCATGAGACTTTACTTGCATTTTTAATCCATCTGTTGCTTTTGCATATCAGTGTTTGAGTTGGATAGTTATTTCATAAAGACTAAAAGATTATTCTTGATAGTGGTAGGGAATTAAGCTTTACATCTGTAAGAGTTTACGTTTCATCCGTTTCTACATTTTATCCATTATATCTGGAAGGGAGAGAATTTCTAACCATGGTGTATACAGTGGATAACTTAACTCTTAAAGAAATGGATTTGTAGTAAATTTCACTAGCGTTAGTCTAGAATGATATTGTTCTACATTGGACCTACTTCAACACTTCAAATACTTGTGCAATAAGCTCACCTTAGAGAGCCCCAGAGAGTTTATAGTCTAGTCTAAACAGACTGAAGGCAGTACTGAAAAGAGATTCTTCTATTACGTGTATGTGTGTATAAAGTCAGCGGTTTTAGGAAGAATCCCAGTTTTCAGTTTAATTTTGTCAAAAGAATGTTCTTTCTTTTTTGTTTCCTTTCAAACATGCTAAGTAAAACAGCCTAAGATACTGTAAATTTGTTCCACTTAGTCCCTGTCTTTGTTAGTTGGAAGATGCATTTAAAACCCATCTGAAAATCACGAGATCCATACCATTTTTGGGAAGAGAACAGAGTTCTGACTAATCTTTCTGTAGTTTGGACTTTTACACCTGAAGCATTGCTCCGGTCCTTACCAACAGTACTGTACAATGGTTTATCAAAATAATACAAGAGCAAAGGCTACTGTTCTCTGCAAAATCATTTGTAAACTCTTAACTTGTCAGAAAATGTGGTCATTGTGCTCTTTATATTGAGAAAGTGTCTAGATCTTGACCATTTGTTGTATAAATGGTGTTCAGAAAGGTTTAATGCATAAATTAATTGCTCATCAGTATATTGCAGTAGAAGGCATTTCAGAAGAATCTAACGGACATAAATTATTTGGGGGAAGGAGGGAATTATAACAAATTACTAGACAAAAATGATATAATGTATATTTGATAGATATAATCCAAGTTTAAAGGACTTAAGTATCATTTTTCACAGATGGATAAAATATGATGTTCAGTGTAAAACAGTGATAGTGAGGTGCTTTTTACTCTAGAAAATACTGTGTTGCTTCTTAAGTTTATTATATATTTTCATACCTGTGGATACATTCTAGAAAAACTGTATAGAATATGCTTTCTTTGGGATACTACTGATTGGTGCCAGAATAATAAATGAAAAGACACATTTATCAGTGGCAACAATATAATAAAAATAAAAATAAAATCCAACAATTTTTGGCCATAAAATATACTAGGTCTTATTATGTTCTACTAATTGCCAAATTTCTGCCTTCTACTAGTTGTTGCCTATTTGGTAGATGAAATGTAGTTTTTACATCAAGCAAGATGATATTTTTGCTTTTATGCCATTACTGCCGAAGTAGTCTTTCCTAGAATGCATGTAGGTTTATTGGTTTTGTAACAGTAGAGTTTTGTTACGAGTAAAATAATTCCCTTGAGAGAAAATGCTTTTCAGCTATCAAATGCTTAAATGCATTTTTCCCAGCTGTATAACCTCACTTACCATCTACAGTTAGATTTGTGGTTGATAGGTTAACTGGATCAGTGTCTATCCTGCATGTAGCTCTCATCTCCAATATGAGAAATGGTTATAAAGGCATAAAAAGAAAGTGCTTTTTATTTTTTCCCTTGTAAATTTTACTAAGTACTTCTATATCAATCCACATAGGAGTTTCTTCATGAAATATGTAACAAATTCAGATGTGCTAGTTCTTTTCAATTTTTCTTAGCTGTGGAATGCACTTTTAATGTTTTATTTCTTAAGAAATTTTACTGCTGAGAAGGCTCCACCATGGACAAAATGGAAGGAATTTTCTTTTTTAAAGCATGAGTGTGTTCTCTGTTCTGCTGCTTCATGTTCTGCAACCGTCAATTCTGAGGAGAACTTAAATGCACAGATTAACACGTGCATGTTCTTATACATCTATTGTTGTGAGAAGTGTTTCTTTCTGTAAACTGAATTGAGTATTTTGATTGTGGATTAGTTTTTCTGGTTTTGAGCAGATATTGGTTCTTCTGTCTTCCTTACTTTTCAGTAAAACACTTGTTCAGTAAGATAAAATAAACTTTTGGTCATCTTTTTTTTTCCAGTTCTTACATATTTTCGTACTATTATCTGTCAAGTATTAATGTGAAATTCTTATTTCTAACTTAGTCAACTTTTTGCACAAGAAGACTTCTTCTTTTTTAAATGGAAGTAAGAGTATGGTAATGGAAATAAGAGTGAGAATGGACAAAAGTGTACTACATACACTTTGCTTTGATATCCCTTTATTATTTATTTTTCGTCCTGCAAAGTTGAAAAGGATTTTGAAAACTATTTGGAAAAAGATAGTGTAAATTTTCCATTCTGAGTTTATTTCTATTATGGTGGGTTTTCCTCTTTAAGCAATCTCAGTGTAAGTATATAATTAGTTATGTCAAAATACAAATATTTCTTTCTGATGTAGATGTTATTCAAATTAGTTTTCAAAAAATTTCTAGATCATTCACAGAATCTTGAAAAGCCACTGAATATATTCTTGTTAAGAAAATATAATGCTGCAGAAAAGTCATAAAGCTCCTATGGACATCTATACATGACCAGTCTTCTACCTGAGAGCATTTATTGCTAGGTCTTTATTTGCCTGTGTTCAGAGCCCACATGCCCACATCGGCAAAATCAGGAAATGGTAATTTCTCTCCTCAGCACAAGGACTAATGGCTTGTTCTACAGTCTGGGTAATCCTTGGTTTAGAATATTTGCTGTCAAATGGATGCTGGACATTTCTTACTAGAGAAAACCTGCAAATACTATATATCAATTTCCTGAAGGAAGGGAGATTAACTTTCAGCACAGCATCATTTTACCCTGCTTCCTTTCACCTGATCTTGTCATGAGCACACTGTGTAAAGGCTTCTCTGTCAGATCAAGTAGGATGTAAATTTCAAGCAACTTCTCCATCCTAACTGTGGTCATTTTTGTTTTTGGTAATACTGGTAAGGCTAATATGACATCTAGTGGATGATAAGTGTCTTCCCGTAGGGTTTCTGGGCAAGATTTAAAATGTACTTACAAATACGAAATGTGGAAACCCAAAAGAATAAAAAGAGAAGTTACACTAAGGAGGGGACTTAAAATGCAGGTCAGGATAAAGTTCTGTGCCTCTTCTTTTCTCTGTAGATATTTGTGTCCAAAGGGCAACATTTCCTGCAACTCTTGCAAACTTGTCACAAGTGGCTACAGCTCTAAATACAATGGTCTTAATGGGACTGTACTGCAGTTCCCTTGGGATTTATTGAGAATATGAATAATCTTGTAATTCAGAGTCACTGCAGCCTTCAGAGGACCATCTGTTGAGGGTATTTCCCTGTTTCGTGTCTGTCTGCACTTCTTAATGAGGCAGCTCCCTTGTTCCAGGCTCCTTATTCTGTGCAGAGATGTGATCCTGGAGATAGATTGGCGTGTTTTTCTTATCCAGACTATTAATTCTATTTTTTTTCTGAAGCTTGAACAATAAAACAAATGCACGAGATGCAGCCAGCTGTACTATCTCTTTTTCTGAGCTTTTAGCTATGGTGTTTATTTTATTCTTCGTTTAAAAGATTCTGAATTTAACATAGGAAATTCATTAAAGACAATGTAAAATTAAGAGCTATGATACAGACAAAAAAATCCCAGAACAAATCAAGAGTTTTCAAAGTACTTTCACTGGAATGCAGTAGGAATACTAATAGATGTTAGCTTTGTTTCTCTGTTTTAGAACAAATGTGTTAGTGAAATGCATTTTCTTCTCTCTTTTGGTCTCCTCTTCATTTAATTTTGTCTCCCATGATGTTGTCTTTAGTTAAATTAAAAAATACATCTAGTTTGATGTTTGAAACAGTGATGCCATCATATCCAAATAAATTTGACTGTCTTATCGTAAACTTTTAATTGAAATATAGCATCATTTTTTTGTTCAGAAGTATTTGGGTTAGTACATCTGGAGGAGACTAAAAGACTTTTTAATTCTACTGTCAGTGGATGAAAAGAACATTAAATTCTTAGTACAGTGAGTAATTTGTAATGCATGAGTAAGAAAAGAATTTAGTTTGATGTTTGACATTTACACTTCAAAAACTGATAAACAGAAATCTAAACCAAATCCAATGGTAATACCATCTCCCAGATAAAATTTTCACTTCATAACTATATAGGTTTTTCCCTCAATGTAAGGCCAAGTCTCTGGCAAGTGTCTAGTTTTTAAAGCATTTCTCTTAGCCTAACTGTTTGCTCTAGAAAATAATTGATCACTTATTTCCAGAATATTGTTAAACATCTCCATCATCCCTTCAAGCCCAGTAACTGCTGAAATAGCCTTTGCATAGGCTCAGAAATGGTGAAAATAACAGACACTAGGAGTAATGTTTACCATTATCATTTATAGTTGGATAAAATGGACTTATGCCAAAAGCCCATTTATCTTCTTCAGTAGACATCTTAAACTAGTTTCTTTTACTAACACCAGGTGGATGCACGTAGGCTTTCCTCTCAGAAAGGTTAGCAGAATTTGTCAGAGGTCATTCTTAAAACAATGCATAGAGGTGGTAAGCTTGATCTACTTTGATGAAACAGATCAAGTTAGATCTGTTAGATCAACAGATCTTCTCCACCCACTTTTGGGTGTTAGTACAAGAACAACTGTTGCTGGCAATATTTTTGAAAACTCAGTAAACCATGTACAAAAGTCAGATCTTGGCATGATTTCACACAAAAATACCTGTAGTAAGTACAGTGAGAAAGAGAGTTACATAAATCATCTTTGAATGACATGAAGACCAATACTGAACATTAGGGTTAAGCCTCTGTAAAGTGGTTGAAGATAATTTTTAGCCAAGAGAAGCAATGAAATGAGAGAACTTCCACACATTCAGGAAACTAATGTCTTGCAAGATATAGTACAACTGAATGAAAAGTGAAAATGTCAGTGGTGCAATAAAGTTCCCTTCTTGAAGAAAGTACTACAGTATAATCGCCCAGTCATAGAATCATAGACTCATCATGGAAGACCAGCAACTGTCCATTTCAGCAAGCAAGTATGTGATAAATCTAAGTATTGAACTTAACTGGAGAGTTTTACTCCAAAACTTTCACCAAAAATTCATTTTTCTTCCATCTGTGTCCAGACCTAAGACTTAGAAACTTGGTGAAATCACATATATTAAAATGGTTAGCCCAAGATATTCTGTCAGCCATAAGACCATTTTGTCAGCAAAGCAAGACTAGTTTCTTTCTTGGTGGAAGAAATCTGCTATTTTGTGAGCAGCAGGGGGCAATTCTCACTGTCTTCAGCATTCTTATTCATATGTTCTTATTCACAAAACTCAGAATGGATATTCAAAAAGATATTTTTACTTGCAATTTATTTTTAATGTAGTACACTACTAACCTTTCTACAGTAGTGCCTAGATATGTCAGTCAAAATTAAATCCTAAATGTTTTAGAAACTGAATGTTTAATTAATAAAGAATAGTTCTTGCTCTTAAGAACTTCCAACCTAAAGAAAACAGAACAGAAAAATTGGTGGAGGTATTCACATTGGCACTGGAAACATGATTTGTTGAAATCTGAGCTTACATGCTCTTGTCTACTGGAGTATGATGCCTCCTAGTGGACAAGACGACGGACTAGCCTTGATTAGGAAACTGTTGCCTGTAACTAAATTAATAAAGTAATTGTGGATTTTCCACTATGACGTATTTTTATGTTATTCCATTTTGTAGATTCAAGAAAGGGAAAATATTTTCTTCTTCTTGTATCTGGACAAAGTATTACCTAAAAGTTCCCAAGTCAAGTCTTCCAAGATGGTGTGAAAATATCTTCTGTCTCCTTGAGAAAGCAGTATTCTTGACTGACCTGTGCCAAAAGAGAAATTGGTCATGTTGGATTTAAAATTGCTGCCATTTCATTTCTGATTATTCTGTTTTGTGTGTGTGCCTATCCACATAATTCACGTTTATGTATAAACACTCAGGCATTTATATATGTTTACGTATGAAGGATGTATATGATTCATATCATTAGTAATATTAGTTCTATATGGAACATCTTATTGGTGATCTATTTTTATTTTTGCTTTTCCTTAGTAATCAACACCAACGTAAGTTGGTTGTAGGTGGTGGACAATAAGTCGTTTTCCTACAAGTGTTAAAAAAAATCTTTTTTTTTACCCATCTCATTCTGAATTTCTAAAAATATTAATATGCCTTCATTACAGAATAAAATCGTTTTCTGCCTTTGAGCAGTGAAATCTGATCTTTAATATTACATTTAATGTGCTTATGATTTCAGAGACACAGCTGACTGTTGATTGAGTCCTTATATAATATCTTTTCTAATAGTAATGCAAATTGATGTACTTAATGGTTTCTTCCCAGAATTATTTGCCATAAAGGAGAAAACAGTTGGATAATTTCCAAAATGTTCAGTTGAATAGTACAGGAGTATAATGTAAGATTATGTTGAAGAGTTAATGCTATCCTGTATGTTCATATCATAACAGAGGAAAATACTTCATTCTGTTAGGTATTCAGTACTTTATATGTGAAGTCAAGGCAACTTATTCATTTAAATTTTTTCCAGGTAGTCTTCAACTTAATTTTCCCTGGTCATACTATAATTAATATTCTATGTTTTACTCTCCCTTCCTTATCCCTTTTTCTTTTACTTAGTTGATTTCTGAATGTTTCCCTTTATTCCTGTGATCTTTTCTTCATAGCGGCACTGTCTCGGTGAAGCTTTGCATAAATCTATCAGCAATGTAAGTGATTTGCACTTACAACTTGTAAATAGGGCATGTTTGCACTAATAAATTTGCATATCCTGTATTATTGCTTTAAAGCTTTTAGCTTGTGAAATAGAATATTTAATAATTTTGGAGAGGAGAACATGTTTGCTGCTAGACATCAAAAGCTTGTGTTCTGCATCCACTCATCTACATCATCTGTGTAAATGTATGTGTCTCTGGACATCAAATATTATATACGTGCTCATAACATAAGCAGCATTTTTGTGTCATCATTAAAGCAAGCTTGTGGGCAGTGCAAATGTGTATTGCGGAGCTTTCTGCAAAGCATGAGATCTATGTATTATAATTTGCAGTTTTTCAGTGCAAGTTACAATTGTAGCCAGAATATTCTTATGTTCTTTCTTTCTTTTTTTTTTTTTTAATTGTTTACAATATTTTAATCTGCTGAAAACCTTAGATAGAAGTATGGAAAGTTTAAAGAATAGTGTTCTGTTTTCTTTTGAATCTTCTATACAAGAGTATATAGACATGCAAAGAGACGCTAATATTTAAAGTGTATCAATATGTATTAAATAACCAAAATAACATGTAAAATTATGTACTTTTAGAATAACTTTTTAGAAAATACTTGATGTATTAGAATGGTAGGCTAATCTGACTTGGTTGTTAGTCATTTAAACCTTGTTGTCCTAAATTTATTGCACAGTCTATTGATGCAGATAGGCTTTTCCAGAGATTAACTCATTTCAAGCTGTGGTTTTGCAGTCACTTTAATCTGATGGACATCCAAACTGCTCTTGGGAAGGACATTCTTCTAAAATGGCTTCCCAGCCAGATGTCAGATTTCTCCCAGACATCACATTTAAACTGTTCCATACATTTCCAAGAAAGAAATGAAAATAAAATTGTTTTGACTTTCCTTGCTTAAAAGGCTTATAAATGTTACAGTGAGAATTACAGATCAGGGACCTATGTAAGAGAGATTTAACTTCAAGCCAAAAACATGTTTATTCTTGTCATCTTCATAAAAGCTCATACAAATTTGACTACGATATCAAATTCTTGTCCATTCCATTTGAATGCTATCATGAAAGCCTTTTTAGAGTCCCATGTTTATATTACCTTAGGTACTGCAGGACTTCGCCTAGAATTTTTCGTCCTTGTAGCCATGATGAAAGGGACAGCAATGGTGAGAAGCCTGAGGAACAGATATGTGGTGAAAGGCACTAGTAAGAGTAGACAGAATGTCTGGCTAGTATCTCAGTGTTTCTGTCACAACACTCAGAGGAAGACTATCTGAGTGAAAATGGTGGAATTTTCTTGGCAAAAAGTGTTTTTGAGAGAAAGAACAGTAATTCATATACAAATTTCCCAACTAGTGCTGAATTGGACTGAATCATCTCTTAAGGCTGTCCTATCCTTACTGCACATTCCTTTGATTCTGAAAATGGAGTTAGGAAGAAAAGAAGAGCAAAGGAAGGAAAGAAACAGAGTAGAGATACTGGCGTACCAGATGGATTGAAGATGAGAAGTAGATGAGCTAGGACCAAGTTGTAATAGTGATCTTAGGAAAACAAACAAATAAACATCCTGAGAGTCTATGGATGGTAGTTAAATAGGAGCAGAGGTAATCTAAGTAAGCACAGAAGTTATTTTATGGCAGAAGGGAAAAAACAGACCTCTAGAGAGGGTGCAAGTTCTCTTAGGTGTAGTGTAGCAGAGAAAGAGGAAATAAAGGCAAGGCAAGACTTATAGATGGACCCAGATAAGTATGAGGTTGCAGGAAGAGACCCAACAATTGATATTTTGTGAGTAAGAATAGATAGGGATGTGAGGTAGTCAAAGAAGAGTTTAGATAAGGTAGATATTTTTCTGTTTCCTCTGGAGAAGGAGAACAATCAGTAGCCCACTGCAATACTGAGCTATGATACATATGTGAAAATTTACAATTGGCCATGCAGGCAGGGATGTGGTGCAAACTGACCACATCCGTGGAGTGAAACTCTAGTGTTGAAGAGTACCACATGTAGTTGCATTATTGTCTTGTCTTGTAGCTGTAGTGCGCTGCAAGGAGGAGACAGCTGAGAAGTGGTGAGGCTTTTGAGCAAATTTGAACTCCATGACATAAGAGGGGAGTTTTGCATAGATAAGAAACAGGCTGAAAGATGGGAATTAAATTCAGGGTTGCTGCAGTAAAGCTAGATCATCAGAGGAATTCTACTGATGTTCAGTATGGTTTCTTTTGCAGATTTATGAAAAAGTAAGGTGGTAAGTTTGCAGCTTCTTCGAAGATTTTTAGGGTAGGAAGGATAAAGATTGGCCAGGGAATTGTAGATGATTTGTAAAAAGCCAAAGGGACTTGGCAATAAAGTGACAGATGAAATTCAGTGTAGATAATGCAAAACAATATACAAGGAAAAAACAAATTCTTGCTTCTTGTGTGAACTGATGAACCTCAACTTGACTGTTACAACTGATAATGGTAGATTTGAGGATTCTGATATATAATTCCATGAAAATATCACCTCAGTTCTCATTATCAGTTGCACAAGCAGATAAAACTTTAGGAATATAGAAGAGAAACAGAGAATGTAGTATATGAAATCATGCTACTATATAGAAGCAGAGTATAGCCTCATCTTAAATAACTAGCCCCCTAATATTAAAAATAAATAGTAGAAAAGGGGCAAAAGTAGGACAAGTGTAATGATAGCTATGAAATAGCTTTCATACAAGATGTGACTAAATGAGCCAAAAACTGTTCAGTATGAAAAAGACAGTAAGGAGGAATATGATGGAGATCTACAGAAGCATGAGTAGAATAGAGCAAACGCAAAGGGTACTTCTTTTGACTTCCATTACAAGTGTAGGAGATTAACATATCAAATTGCATGCCTAATGAAGATGTGGTATTTACCACAGCATTTTGTGGTTCCTAAAAGCTTGCATTGATTCAAGTAGTGGTTGTGTTTAATGGATATTTCTTCCATGAAGTTGTCTAAAAAACACTTCTTCGGGTTTAAGAATTAATGCGGAAAGGTAGTAGACTTTGGAGTCAAGATTCCTACATTTATTCCTTGGCCTTTTGTTTTTTCCTGATTAACCAGGGTCAGATGTTTCTGGAGGCAGAATAGTAGATTAGAAAAACCTCTGACTTACAATTCGTATGTGACATTTATATTTAATATACTCGGTAAAAGGTTTTGCATGTGTAGTTCAGATTACAGAACGCACTATTGGCCTTCACTATATTCCTTCAATTATGTTAATTTCCCTCACAGTTATCTGAAGTAAAATACTGTGGATACGGTATACATGGAAGCTAGTGTATATATATGTAGATACAAAGACCTGAGGAATTTGAAGTGCAAGTAGCTGTGGTCCTTTCATTCAAATTAATTTGTATGTTTTGCTTTAGTGCTAATTTTACTGTAAATGTAGCTTCTTGCTTTCAAATCTGCTTAAGCTGTTGCCTTCTGAAAAAAAACATGTTCAGTGATAATGCTTATGCTGCAAGTTGTCCCTGATACGCTATTAAATTTATGTTAATTGGTGTATTTTAATGTTGTGTAAATCAATAAATTGATTTGCAATGTCTTTATTAACTTGTCAAAATTAATTGTAAGATACACTGAATCAAATGACACTATCAGACTTTTCATTTGTAATAAATATGTTGTAATTCTCTGAGGCTTGAAAAAAATCCTTACTAATTCAAATTCTTTGTTATGTGACAATTTTATTTTTCCTTCGAGTCACTGCAACAAAATTCATTTTTAGTAAAATCTTGTTTTCAGGATCTGAGGATGTATCTTTATTGTTTGCCTCTGAAGAAGATAGTTTCACTATTTTCAGTCTGCAAAGACTGATGTGAAGAACAGAATATAACAATATTACAAAAAGAAAATGGGACTTTTTCAAAGACTGCAGTGTACTATAATGTATTAAGATTCTTGTTCAGTGAAAAGCATTATTTGTAATAATCATTTGTAATACTCATGTAAGAAGATGAGTATTTGTGACTCAAACTGCTTTGGTGTTAGTTAAAACCAGCAGAAAAAAATCACAATTCTTGTACTACTGAGCTAACAGCAATAGAAAAGGGATCCATCATGTGCAGTATTTTACTTGTCATGTAGAGTCCTAAGCTACCATGTCTGTTAAAATCAAAAACACACCAGAAAGATAAGACCATACCATGTCAAAAGATTTATAAGGAAATAATTAAAATCTATCAATCTAGACGTCACAAACTATACTCCCCCATGAACTGCAGGATTTTCAGGACAGAATTGATATGGTCTTGATATGAAGAGTAGTTTATTCTAACAATCAGACATTTGATTTTAGACCTTGATAGTGTCATTTTCGTTGATCTTTATACAAAACCTAGAATTAAATTTCAATAATTTGGCCATGAACGATTGTGTTATAGGTTGTATGGTAGTATCAGTTTATCAATGTGATGACCCTTATGGAGCTACTTATGTGTAAGGATTATATCCTTGAGATATAACTTAAACAAGAAATCAGTGGATGACTGCTTGTCCCTCGTAGTTAATATTCTGGTTAACTTTCAAGTTTTTTCTTCTTTTAATTATTTTTTGTTTAATTTAGTTTTAATGACTAATTGATATTTGCTGTTCTGTGGATTAGATCTCCTTGCTGAAGCAGAATCTGGAGATGCAGCTTTCCCAGTCACAGAGCTCTTTACAACAGCTGCAAGCACAGTTCAGTCAGGAGCGACAGAGGCTGACTCAGGAGATCCAGGAATTAGAAGAAGAGCATCAGCAAAGGCATAAGTCACTTCAGGAAGCCCATATCCTTGCCTTTCAAAATATGGAAGAAACGAAAGAGCAAGAACAAAAGGCATGTTAATATTGATTCTTCTCATTATTATGTAGAAAATGTTGCAAGTTTAGCAACTTAGATAAACATGGAAAATTAGTAAAGAAAAGTATTTGTATAACTACTAAATTTCCTTTTCAGATGATGAGTCTTACAGTAACATTATTGTCCAGTTAAATCTGATTAGGACATACTGAAAGTTGTCTCTAATACTGGCGTTATTTCACATCTTGCTTTATACTCTAGCAGCTTGGTGATAGTTATATAATTGTACATATTTATGAATGCACTCACCTTTATGTATATATATAGTACGTGTGTGTGTAAATATATAATTACAACACACACATTTCTTAACAGTACTTTGAGATTGTCATCTATAACACTGTATTCTAGGTTTGATTTGGAAGAGGCTTATTTTTATTTTCTATTACATTTATCAAATTCTGTATGTGTTTTCTGGTATTTCCTGATGAGTGACTCATTTTGTAATGTATTCTATATTTTCATTGTGATAAAAATTATACAAACTCTTTTGCAACTTGCAAGATAGTTTTCATTTCCGGAACAATGTCACATGAACAAAATATCTTAGGCGTGACATTGTTCCCTAGGCTACAATAGAATTAATCTTGACCACTTGGATTTTGTAGGAATTAGAAGAACGTTTACAACAAAAGCATTCAGAAGAACTTCAGGCACTGAAAGAAACACACAAACAGGCCATGGAAGGTTTCAAACTGGAGATGGAACAGGAACTTCAGACCCTGCGATTTGAGCTGGAGGATGAAGGAAAAGCTATGTTAGGTACACTTTTTTCAAACTTGCAGTTGGATCTGAAAATATTATTTCTACTCATACAAATATTCATTCACACACACACACGCACAGACCTACCTGTAAATGTGTGCGTGTGTATGTAATATCACCATAGTGTATCTTAGTGTCATTCAGTTTTGATGTAATTGTTCCTCTTAAAACCAGTATAAGCTTTAACAGGTAAGTCAAACTTGTTCACTTTTGAATATCTTGGCATTGAATTTTTTTGGAAGGATTAAGCAACTTAATTTCATGATGTATGTTTTGGAAAACAAAAGGAATAAAATGACAGGGCAGTTGCTTGGATTTCTGTGTGCACTGATTTTAGAAGTATGAACCCTAACACTCCATCTCTGTAGTAAAGAAGTACTTGAGTTGGGCAATACATTGATTAGTGATTTCACTGATACACTGAATTTGAAATTAGATTGTATTTTGTACCACAGGAAGAAATTGAACTGTGCTTAGAAAGATGCAATGCTTCAGCCATCTTAAGGAATATGAAACAATAAATAAGACAAAACCATAGGAAAACAGTGTTTGTTCCTTGTTTATTTTCTTAATAATGTAGAAGAAATGCTATTTTTTGCTCCAAAAAATGAAACAGGTTTTTCACAAGCAAGTTATGTTTGTACACATAATCTCAATCTTAACATATGCAAGATAGATGTATATAGATAGATGATAATGTAATAAGATAGTGAAAAGAAGAAATAACGGTACCATGCTTTTTACTCCACATCACTTGAATACTTCTGCATAGTTTTGCATTTTTGCTAGATCTATAATTGTAGGAGTCTCCCCTGACACACGTACATGCACACACATTTTTTCTGCTAACAAAGCAGCACAAGTCAGTTTTGGAAAGGAATTGGAGTGAGGCAAGGAAGATGTGTTGGTTAGACAGACTTCAGGAGTTTCACATGTAAAGAAGGTTTTATGAAGGAAAATAAATGTATATGAGAGGTAAAGGTTAGAGGGTACCAATGGTGGTATAACATAAAATGGTGAGGGTGGAAAAATGTGGGAAGAAATTTCATGAAAGTAGAAAAGATGGCCTGATACTGAGCATCGATGTGAAAGACAAAAAGACTCTTGTGCAAGGTAGAAAAGAAGCAGGAAACGCAAGGAGGATATCTGCCATGGCATTTTCATAGTCTGGAGCATAGAAATGACAAGGGTAGTATGAAAAAAAAAAAGAAAGATTGCATCACTGCAAATAGGAGATAAATGTACAGAAATTATTTTCCTTTTCACACAGGAAGGAAAAGTAAAATTTCAGAAACACTACAGAGGAGAAGTAACAGCATAAAATATGTGTATAGATTTTTTTTTTATTCATCAACAGCAGCCAGAAACAGGATATATAAGCTGTAAAATGACTAGTTAAATATATGTAGAAATATAAATTTTTCTAAGGACTGTGACATTTCACTGATGTCTTCTGTCTAACCCCAGCTTTCTCTGTCAGTGTTATGTATCAATCAGTTATCACTGGGGATGCTGTGGGTTTTTTTTTGTGGTTAGATATGAACAATCCTCCTCTGAGAAATGAATATCTTATCTTATACAATGCACAGCAGAACAAAATTTCACTCCTGCTAGGAGAGCTTGTCTCCTCTGCCAGAAATCTATCTTCTTGTACTAATTCAGCATCTTTTCCACTTCGTTTACTAAGTGCTAGATGAAGTAGTAGATCAGGTTGCCCGGGGCCCCATCCATCCTGGCCTTGAACACCTCCAGGGACGGGGGCATCTGCATGTCTGTGAATTGTGCTTCCCATTTGGCTGAGTTTGTATAGGTGGAACTTTACAGTTGAGAACAGAAGTGTAAACTAAGTAAAGGAAACTTCAGTTTAAATTCTGCCTGAATCTGACTTCAGTGCTATGTTAGTAACCATTCATTATTTAGGGGCTTATTTCAGAGCCCACTGAAACCAGTGGAGGTTATTTCAGTGAGTTGATCATGATTAACAAAATAGCAATTAAATCTTGTAGGTCCTAACTGAATGTGGTTCATATGTAATAGGCACATGTTAATACTATCGTAGTAACTGATCTGGAAAAGAACCATAAGAAGTGCCTGCGTTTGTTGGGTCATCTGTTAAGTAAGCAGAGAGTCTCAAAATGTCTTAAAAGGTAGTTGTACTGTATCTTACCAGCAAAATATGAATTTAATAAATATGGGGATTTTATAAATATAGGAATTTCAAAAATATGAGAATTGAATGAGAAGATTTGAGTTGAGGATTATATCCAAATTCTGCATAGTGCAGAGGAAGCCAATGCAAAGTTATTTTTTTCTAAAACAGAACAATTAATAATTAGAAAGCCAAGCACTGCTGCTGAAAAATAGCATTTCATCCTTGCTTCTGATTGACAGTAAAAGCTTAGTATGTATCTAACCAAGGATGCCACTAAGGTAGAGAAAATAATTCTCTTAAAATCCAGAAAAAAAAATCCTAAATCTCTCTCTTCATCTTGTTTAACCTGTGACAGTGAAAAATCCAGATAACAAAGTCTGGTAAACAAGAACACTGGAGATATAAAAAGAAGTGGAGAGTAATTACTAAGGTGTAAGAAAACATTCTATCATCACGAAATATCTGAAAGATATAAATTAATGATAAGGAATATGTAACATGAGAGTAAATAACATCAGGAAAGTTTTAATGCAGAAATAATCTGACATACTGAATGTCAGTGATGGCAAATAAAATCTAACCAAAGAAAAGTTCTTTCCTCTTAATACTGACAAACCTGTATTAAAATACCAGAACAAAGGAAACAGTGACATTTTCAAGTAAGAATTCATTATAGATTTCATTTGGAGACTTGCTCTTCAAAAAGTTCTTATAAGCTTCATTTTGCAGAAGCTTTCAATATCTGTAGGTATAAATGGTTGAATAGGTACATATAAAACCCATATGCAAAAATGAATGATTGTTCTGTTAACTGTGCATAAGTAACAGCAAATACTCAAGTATTTGTAATTAGAAAATTAGGTCTCAATTTTAGTTCTGGCCATAAATATTTTACATCATAGGCCATGCTTTTGGAGACAGATAGACAACCCACCATCTTTTGAGAGATAGGAACTCATCATTCTAAGATATCTTCTAGTAACTAGTATTTTAATGCCAAATAAATTTGTCTGTCTAAAACCTTGTGGTTGCAGAGCTCAAATGAGTTCAACCTGTTCAACAGAAATTTCACATGGCTAATATAAGCAGTGTGTGTTAGATTAGCAGCAGTACTTGAAGGAGCTTGACTGTTATTGTTACTTAACAAATAACGTTCGCAAAATAACCATTTCTTTTTGTTCACGTTAACTAGCTTCCTTGCGCTCAGAGCTAAATCATCAACATGCAGCAGCAATTGACCAGCTAAGGCACAACCATCAGCAGGAACTGGTAGCTGCCAAAATGGAACTTGAAAGAAGCATAGAACTTGGCAGACGACAGGTAGGAGGCACTTCTGGGAATTTACTATAAAATTATGTAATTGGTGTTTGTTTTCTGTTAGCTAGAGGCAGTAACTTGTGAAAATGTAAGGAGAAATGTAATCTTTCAAAGTCAGCCAGCACCAACCAGCAGGTAACGCATTCCTACTAGTTTAGCTGAACTTCCGTGCTTAGCTTTTTCTTTCTTCAGCAAACTTTGTTAGAAGCCTGGTAAAGGCTGCCATATCAGGGCAGTTTCCTTTTAGAGCTGTGCTGCCATCTCAGAGCACACTAAGTTGCCTTGGACAGAAACTGCTGATTCACACAAAATCCTACTCATCCTCAGCAGCCAGCAGGACTTAAAAAGGAAAAAGCTATTTCTCTATTATGACTAGTGATATTAAGGAGTGATTGCTTAAAGCCAAATGATTGCTTCAAACTTAAAATATTTTTTATTTTCAGGAGCCAACCTGGAAAAGATAAATTGGCTTCTAAAGAAACCTAACGACTTCCAACTTGTTTCTTATATAAAAACTAAAACCCTAAATCCAGTATGAGCTACCATTGCTTTCAGCAGCAAACTGATTCATTCACTTTTATCTATCATTTTTTACTTTACAGAAAATCAGTTTTTCCACTAGTTACTAAAATTCAAAGCTTCCTCTCTACTGAAAGGAAGCCAGATTCCTGAAAATAAAGGAAAAAAATGTAACTTCTTTATCTGAATATAGAATACGCATTTCAGGATTCATTTCCCAAAAGGCCAGTACTGGAGAGATGTAATGCTTTTAGATGTATGTTGTTACAGGAAGCAGTTTTTGTTGTGTAGACGAAGACACTCAAGGATGAGCCTTTTATTTTTTACTTCTTCCATGTGGGTTTTAAAGCATGAGCACCACAGGCAAAAATGTGGTGCTGTCAGCCATGGAAGAAAACATGGAGGGTTTAGTAGGATGTAATTTCAATGTACTGTTTAAGCCTTGAGACGCCTAAACTTGTAAGAAACAAAGTGTAGTTCAAGGGCACATGTTTGATCCAACCAAATGCCTAGTATTTTCAACCTCAGCACAACAAGGTGCTAAGCACATGCTTTAGTTGTACTGAGGACAAAGCAATCAGTTGTGTTTTCGTGTGTTGAGATGCCCATCCATTTACAGGATCAGAGCTGAACTGGATGCATAGAAGTCAAAACACGGTGGTTATATTTCTTAATTTTTCAAATACTTAAATATGTGGACCTAACTTTTCCACTGTTTTTTCTTACAACTCTCAGATAGTCTTTTTGTACGGAGGAAGAGTGTTATCTTTAAAGCTCTGTCACTAAAGATTTGTGCATTAGGATATATTTGTATTTCCTGGATGCATGAAAACACAAAACACAATTATACATAAAACTACTTTGAAATCTCCTCGGCTTTTCTATCTTTACAAACTATATGGTGATTAATTATTGTGAAACTAAGAAATGGAATAGATGGAAATGGGAAACCCCCAAAAAGGTTAATTTTATTACAGGGTGTTTCTAAGCTGAGGAGAATCATTATCAAAACCATTGGGATGGGATCTGGATGAGCTTATCAGATGTTAGCTGCATAGGAATTTGTTATGTAAAAATAAAGACTTTTATTGATTTATTGGATACAGTTTAAATATTGAGTAATGTAGAAGTTATATTTTGCACTAAGAAGGTAGGGGAAAAAAAAAAATGTACCACCATACGTCCTACATCTAGGCAAGTATTTACCTAGATGAGCTATTTGGCGTGTTTTGAGCTGTGAGCTATTTATGACTCTTGTACTTCTGTATACATTAGATATTAAATTTCTGAGTCATTGTCTTCGCTGGCACAGGGCATGCATCTCATGCTATTTTGTTCTGTTGAACGGTGTCGTAAACTTCAGCTTCCCCATGTCGTATGTTGTAGAGGTAGAAATTGCTAAATGCCAGCCCTGTAGTTCTATTTGTTTTTGTATGGGAAAAAGGAAAATGTAATGAACTACACAAACTTTAATGGCAATTACAATGTTTTAAATTCTCACACAGATGGAGTTTTCTTGCTGTATAACTTTGATTTCTTCATTATTTGTACTTGCATGCAACAGAAAAGAATTCTCTTAAGTGTTGTATGGAAAATTCTGGTCAGCTGTTATCTTCCAAAAACAAGTGTCATGCTTCTGAGAGACAACTCTACTAAAATACTTTTTGCTGCTGCTACTTATAGGAGAAAGAATTTTTATGCCGAATATCAGATCTACAAGATGAACTGAGACATCGAGACCATCATATAGCTGAACTGGACAAAGAGATTCTGCATCTTCATGACAATATAAGTGCATTGACCAAGGAGCTAGAGTTCAAAGGGAAAGAAGTCCTTAGAATACGCAGCGAATCTAACCAACAGATTAGGTATGATTTTTTCCACTCAAACATGTATTGTCTAATGTATTGTTTTACTGAAGATACTTCACCATTTGCAGCTTTTAATTTTTCATTTTAATCAAGTAATGATATTTATTGTCATTTTTCATTCAGAAAAGCTATGCCCAGTACTGGTAGCGAATATTACCATAGAGTTAAGCTGCATTTCAGTAGCACATTTTGGTGTATTTTAGTAACAATCTACTCCAGTGTTTTTGTTGTTGTTGTCTGGTTATTTTTTTTTAATTCATTATGTTTGTTTATTTTAAAAAGCATTAAAGGAGATGCATTTTCAATGAAATAAGCTAGGAGATTGGAGGACAGTAAGTAGTGGGTTTTGATGAATCAGTAATTCCTTTCTGTGTTGTCTGGTATTGTGTAAAAGCCATTAAAAGTGTGGCAGAAAATCATGATGAACAAACCAGTCTGATTTTAGAATAACTCTTTTTTTAACAAAAAATAAATTAAACAGGATGCATGAGCAAGATTTAAGCAAGAAACATGAGAAAGAGCTGGATGTCTTGACAGCAGATCACATCAGAGAGAAACAAAGCATGCTGGCAGATTTTAATAAGACCCAAGAGCTGCTCAAGGAAATTAATTCAGCTTTACAAGTTTCGTAAGTTTTGTTGCATTAAAAAAGTTTGTATGTAGCTGCGTTTGAGTCAATGTTAGTTCATTCTGATGTCCGTAAGTTACTGAAGATACTGCAGAGGTATAGAGGTGCAAAAAATTCACTCAAATATGGGGCCTAATATTGCATCTGTTGGCACGATTCTTGTAAGCTTTAAGATAGTTTAGCAAGATAATTACTAATAATTTGAAAGAAGAAAATTGAAGTAGGAAAAATATTAAGTCTGTGGAGTTCTTAGAATACTGGGTAAAGTATGATTTTGAGTGTTTTTCTTAATACATTAATACATTAATATATCTTTTTTGAGAATACAAAAGTTTCTTCAGCAAGCTTACAAACTAGTACAGTAGTAATTATTTAAGTATGATTATACAAAGCAAATGACAAACATTTTCAGATTTGCTAACATAGGGAAAATTAGTTGCTGAAATGGATTATACAGGCTTAGCAGGATACTAAAGAGTGCCTCAGACAAAATACCACTTGTGGTTGGACCACGTCTGGGGAGAAGTGGTACAGTTATATGCTGTCTAGTCAGAGTCTTCTTGTCTTCCACGTACTTCATTCTTTATCCCTTTCTGCAACGTAACCCCTTTGGTCTGTAACCTCAAGTTTCTGGCTAGGGCTCCAAAAGACATTGAGAGCTTTCCGAAAAAAAGTGGTCAGTGAGGGATTTTGGATTTGCCGCACAACATGTCTGGCAGAGAAAGTAATTGGATCTGAGGATATGATAGAAAACTTTTCTACATAAATATCAACTAATAATGAACAGTAACGCCTAAATTAATCTAATTCTGTCTTAATGTGAGCAGTCAGAAACTGCAGAAAGTTTTGCTTCTTATTCCTTTGCACACATATGCACGGTTCTATGAATTGTGCATAACTATGTGTTATACTCTGGGGATCTGTATACAACAGCTTAACCTAGCATAAAATGTATACCCCAAAATTAAGCCATCTGTGCATATTTCTGTTATGCTGAGTCAAATGCATTTTCTGCAAATAAAGTCTTTTTTTCACATTCATAATGTATTATATAAATAGATTACATAATCCCATCAAAAAATATAATTTAATGAGCAACCATGCTTTCAGAGGTAACTCAAAGTGAAAATTATGTATCTGTTTCTGAGGAGAAAGTACTCACCTAAAGTGAAAAATGGTCACTTCAGTGTGTCTTGTGGAATTAAGTTTGAGCTGACTGGACACCCTAAATTCATAGGTTTTTCTTAGGAATCTTTTTTTCCTCTGAATCTCTTCTGAAACTTGGTACACTGAACTACTTGAAAGCAGAATATGTGAGACTAGTATTTTAGTAGTTTCCTTTAGAGCAATGTTTAGCATTATGAACATTGTTTCAGAGGCACACACAGATATTTGAAATCATCAAGTGCCTTCAAAACTTGTTCTTTTTTAGAAGAAACAAGGAGATTTGTGCAGTTACTTGTGCAATTCATCTCTCAGTTGGCTTATTTCACTTCTCTCCTTTAATGCTTTCCCACTAAGCATTTCAAGTTCCCTATTTTTTTTTTCCAAGAATCATGGCATTTTTTTTAAATTCAGATATCCTAATATCCAGGTTTTATTGCTTTTCTCTTGCAGCTCATTCCTTTATTTCAGCTCTAATGGTACTAAGTTGCTTTTGTGGAGAGGAATTAATTACTCGTTAGTCTTCACTGTTCTTGGATATCTTTGTCCCAGTATGTTCCACATGAACTGAGGAAGACAGTGCCAGCTTTATCTATCTATTTCTTCAGTGTCACAACCATGCAACTTTATTTGGAGTAGCCATCTATTAAAAGAAAATCGTACTGTTTGGTTTTTCCTCACCAGATCACTTGCCAGCTTTTTAAATTTACATTAATATTAAATATAATGCATTGTAGTTCCTGTATTATGCATAATAACCAGTCTCAGCTATGTGTTCTGTGACTGTACTGTATTTTCTTATTTTATTTTTTATTTTTTATTTCATTTTTTATTTTATTTTTGAGTACCTTCTTTTCAGTCTGGCTTCCAAGAGGCCTTTTTTTCTAAAAACTAGTACTGCATGCACAAAAAGGTTGTGAAGTTCATAGAATTTTGCCCAAAATTTTAGTTTCTGTAGCAAAGATTTTGGGTTTTGTTACTTTTAACTAGCCAAAAGTTAGTGGTATGAGAGTGGTAACATAGAAATTAATTTACTTCAAGGAAAAAAAGTCATCCTGTTTTTATTACTTGAACTTTCTTTTGCACAAATCAAATATATGACTTTATTCACACATCATTTAGCACTTGATCAGGCTAAAGGGAGTATTTTTCTTTCCTATAAAGTTTAGAAGAAATGGAGGAAAAGTATAAAAACAGAGAATCAAGACCAGAAGACTTGCAGCTTATCTCAGAACTGAAAGACCTAATTGCAGAACGGGACCAACTCATAAAGAAATTGATTGTAAGACTTTTATGCTCTCTTGGTTCAATATCTTAATAAATACAAATGTTAATCTAATTAAAAGTGTTCAAAATGAATCTAAAGAACCAATCCTGATAGCTTGTATTTGTATTCTTTAACACATTGTCCCTGTGGTTCCAGCGTCTCATAACAGTAAACCTATTAAATACAGAGTTTTGTACAATCAAGCATAATACATTATTACAAAAAAAATACTGCAGTATGACCTTGGCCAGACATACCCTATCTGCAGTCCTGGAATAAGAAGCCATCCATGTAAGCCATATAAGAAACAGTCTCTTCTGTGAGTTATCTGAGAGGGTTCTAAAAGGTATCTAATAAGAGTTCCAATTTCTTGATGCAGTGAGTTTCCCAAACTCACACCTTGGCAGCCTGACTCAGATTAATCTGATTAGATTCTAACTCAGAAGCAAGAAGGAATGAGGGAAGTTCAAATTAACTATACTGAATCTTTAACAATGCACAATTAGAACATATACAACAGAACTGCATAAATAGAAATTATTTAATATTTGCATATAATAATATATAAAACATTAAATATGAAATGTAGTTTTTAGAAGTATCCATTTCTTTTAAAAATAGAAGCCTACATTTATTTGAGATCACTTTATAGGCAGATTTGGCCACTAAGTGATTGAGAATGCGTAAAAAGAAGTTTCTATTTGTTCTTCTTTTTAGGAGGACAAAAAGTTCTATCAGCTGGAGCTAGTTAACAGGGAGACTAACTACAACAAAGTGTTTAATGCAAGCCCTAATGTTGGTGTTATTAATCCATTGGTGAAGGTATGTTCCATGGACTTCATTGCTAAAGTAAAAAAATAAGAAATCTAAAGTTAGCATATACTAAAAAGAAGAAATGTGTCTGTGTGTACATATATCAGTCTTTTTTTATAAACACGTTCAAAACAAGGAACATCATTCTCCATTTGTCTTTCCTCGTTTTTGTGCAGGTATTTCTTTCTTTTGTGTATGTATGTATGACATAAAACACAGTTCCTCCTCACAAAACTCTAAAATCAAAATAGAAAAGGGATAGAAAGGCTACAGAGGGCAGAAATGTAGCATGTAAAAGAGAACAGTGACATCCCAAATTAGTTTTGATTTTCATTGTTTTCCTTGGCTATTTTGGAATATGCAAGAGCAAATTTTATTTTTCAGACAGTGCACAATGGGAGATCACTAGAAAGACAAAGGGAGAGGGGACATGAAAGAAAATAAATAAGGGCAAAAACAGGAAGAAAAGGAGTATGAGAAGGACATGGAATGAGTCTGAGTGGAAAAAGATAGAGAAGTGGAGAGAGAAACCAGGCATGGACAGTAAGGGCAGCAGAAGACAGAAATCAGCTTTCAACCATCTCAGTTACAGTTACATCCTATAGAAGTGAAAACACTTCAGTAACAGCCTGTTCCAGTTCTCTCTATCCTGGTGAATGGCAGCCCAGGAAGGCTGCTGTACAAACAGCCATAGTAGCATCGCTGTCACTTAAAAAGCCAGAAGCATTCCTGTATGAGAAACATAAGTAGTCTGTAGTTGAGTGCCTTCGTTCTATTTCTTTTCACCACTTAAGAAGTCAGAATGAGTTTTCTGACATTTCCTTCCTTCTTGCAATAATCGATAGGCTATTTCACCTGCATGGAAAGAGAAAAGATTTTTCCCAGCTGTAGAGGTAGAACTTGGGATGTCTCTGAAGCAGAGGGTAGCCCAAGGGGCACAATGTAAGTGGCTGAGATGTGCAGCGATCAGAGTTAACAGTGGCTGCAAAGTCCACATTGGGGATAAACAGTTCACATGTGTCAGAGAACGGCTGGACTCAAAACATCCATTATGCATTTGGGAAGTGGATAGCACAAAAAGTCTGATCAAGATTGAATTCAGTATTGATGCCTCCTTTTATATATCTGCATTTCAGTGTCTACATGTGCACTCTATGACTAAATTCCTGTTACAGTTAAGGGATAATTGATTAATGATCAGTGAAGATTGGTGTACAGTGGTCTTCAGCTTGGAGTAGATGCCCAGTTTAGGGTGAGCAGAATTTCTGTCTTGATTTCTCTAGGCTATATTGTTACTAGTTGTATCAGTTATGAAGATTATATGTGGACATTCAGATTGCCAAAAAAACAGGCACGTATGGGATGAGTTGACAATAATCAAGATATACCAAATAAAGCAATATAGTCTTGCACAATTCAGGGTTCTTTCACACTGGGATAATTTTATCTAAGATCTAGTTTTTTGGTTATCTATTCAGCCGGTTGACTAGAACAAATAGGATGGTCTGTCCCTGTCATTTAAGAGATCAGGCTGTGTTATTTAGCTAAGTCTTACAGTTTCACTTCAGATCAGAGTATTTTCACATCTGCACAAACTGCCATAAATTGTCGATGCCCTCCAGCACTTTCCAGGAGTCCAGCAGTTCTGGCAAGTTTATCTGCTGATACTTAACTTCTATGCATACCTGCATAAAAGAATTTAGTAGTCCTAGTATTGTCTCTGCTAGGTCCAAACTAATTTGAACTCTTTGTTGTTGTGTTAAAGGTTATTTGAAAATTTTGGAAGTTTGTCTGAACCACTCCTTTATAAAGATGTGAAATTTAATCATTGAGCATGTAAGCTTGTGTTTTGTGTGAAATCTGACATGTTTGTGAAAAGTACTTCAACGTCAGATTTGCATAGTGATAATTCATATATTTTTGTCATATGCTTCTATCACTTAAAATTAAGACTCTAGGAAAGTCATGTATGCCAGAACATTTTAGTTTTTCATTTCATGAACTGTGGAACATGTTACTTTATCAAAGCACATACTGTGTTTATTAGAGAATGAACTGCAGAGAAACTGAAAACTTCATTCTCTTTGTAATAAAAAAGAAACAGAAGTTACTAATCAATGCAGGCTTTGTGCATTAATGCAAAATTACAACCATTGCAGTATGTATTAGAGTTTCTCAAATTTATGCAATGGATCTGTTTAGTATTATGTTGTTGAATATGATGTTTCATAATACTTTGCATGAATTTCATGGAAACAATACACACAATTTTTCTCCAGGTTGAACTGCCTTGAAAGTGTAGAGTACTTTATAGAAAATAAGATATAGTCTGTAGTGTTTCTCAAAGCACTTATAGAGATAAATACATTTTCCAGAAATGAGTCACCTATGGAGTACACAGATTTAACTACGATGTGGTTTACACACGGCTTTAATTGCATTGTATAATACCTTGCAGTTGTTGTCCATACATTTGGCTATTTTTATTTTTAACAAACAATTTTCCTATGATGCTGTTATTTTCTGCTTCTTCACCCTGAATAATTAGTTTTATATTTTGCAGCTAGTGGTATTCTACCGTGGTGATTAAAAAAGACCATTTTTCTAGTATAGCTTTCTATTCAATAAATATATATTTAATTTTATTTTACAAGCATATGCACCACTGCACTATATTAGCAGCACTTGCACCTCTCAGCTTTGGAGAGGGAAGGTACTGAAATCAAAGCTAGTAGAGAACTAAGCAGAAGAATATAAACAAACAAGCAGTAGGACTCTGTCTCCATTTGAACTCTTGACATCATGAATAGAGTAGCTCTTCTGCTGACAGTATAGATTATATACTCAGTTAATAGATAACTCATGAGAATAAATTAATTTTTTTAAATAGGTGGTGTTTTAAAATAATCTTATCATTGACATGGAATATTCTGTAGAATTCAGGAAACACACGTGGCATTCTGTCAGTTATTTTTTAAGGCGTAGAGAATTATTTGAAGCATATTTATACATTAAAATATCTATAAAAGCAGATAAGTACTGATTCCTTTTTATGGTATGTTATGGAAAGTAAAACAGTTATATCAAAATAAAATCTGTCAGTATTCTGAGTCCCTTGAATATCATCCGTAGTATAAAGAGTAGTAAGAAAGGAAAAATGTTCAGTTGTGCCATCTGGTGCCCAGAAGTGTTAGCTGGAGTAGCATTAGAAGTCTAGCCTTTTCTTTGAGCAAGAAACAGAACTCTCACACAGTATTATTTTCATCTTCAGCAGTATTATTATAATGCTGGCTAGCTATGAGGGTATAATTACTTCAAAAGAAATGGAGCTGCTTCTCTAGGTTCCGTGTTTTACTGAATGTGCCTCAGTAATGAGGTGAAACCTGTTAGAGAGATTTATTTTTTTCATTGCTGAAATTTGCTGTGATTATATATGTCAGTAGAGCTATTCCACTAACACCAAGAAAAGACTTAAGTAAAGAGGAAAGGTTTAACAGGCTAAATGGTAAATTTGAGGAAAGCTTACTATCTTTGATGTCTTAGAATAGAGCAAAATGTTATCTTGGAAAATCTTTAAAAATAATGTGCTCATTGATTATTTAAGAGGTCTTATTTAGAAATTTGAAAAAAAAAATTGTGTTGTTCAATTCTGGTCAAAATAAACAGTAAAACTACAATTAGAAAAAAAAGTCCACTCTGTCCCGGTTGCTCTCCTACCTACCCAACTTCTCCCTGTGCCCCCAAAAAGCCACCGAGAAAAAATCCTAAATTTGCAGATTTCCTCAACTGTTCTGGTACAAGAAGCTTTCCTTATATTTGTTATTTTTAATGCAGCAAAAGAAGAAGAACGATAAATCAACAAACAGGTTTGTGAGTGTCCCCAATCTAAGTGCTCTGGAATCTAGCGGAGTGGGCAATGGACATCCTAACCGCCTGGACCCCATTCCTAACTCACCCATCCACGATATTGAGTTCAACAGCAGCAAACCACTGCCACAGCCAATACCACCCAAAGAGCCCAAGACGTTTTTGAGGTGAGCATTGCCTCACCAATCTTTTTTTTCTCTTTTTTTCTTTCTTAACTCAGGAAAATTTTGCTTTTGTATTGAGCTGAATCCCACTTGCTTCATGAGCCTTTCAGAGGTACAAGTAATATTACAGAATTTTCAATTTTTACATTATATTTGTAACCTCTTTATAGTATTCCTTTTTATTGTAGACCTTACTGAAGTATTTTCTCACTTTTTCATGTCTTGAGTTTTGAAAACCTCTCTAGATACCTTTACAGAATTCATGTGCTTCCAATTGTTTACATATATGAACAATTGTTTTAACTGTTTGTGTTACT
Source organism: Numida meleagris (assembly GCF_002078875.1). Lineage (NCBI taxonomy): Eukaryota > Metazoa > Chordata > Aves > Galliformes > Numididae > Numida > Numida meleagris. Next base: position 62,543,629 of record NC_034411.1, read on the forward strand.
TGCTGATTGTCATTTAGAAATTGTTACTAGCACAGAATTTCTTTTATTCAGTATTGTGTGATAATGGTTTTGATGTTAGAAAACAATTTTCTGTGCTACATGGATGTTCTGTGTTTCCCCTTTCCTCACCTATAGCAAATTGTTTCATAGGCGAACTTTACTGCAGAAACAGGAAGGGTATATGCTTGAATGCTTAATGCTGAGCTTCCGGTAACTAAAAACAGCATTGAAGTCTCAAGTCATTCTCTAATTAACTGATATAATGAACTGAATTAATAACTTAAAATGGTTTTATAGAAGTAGGATTTAAATCTTTCTGCTTTTTGTGGCTACATATGAAAGGCACTCGAAAAAGTGCTGTGTGCTGTATTTGGTTGGTACTGATCTCTTACCTCCAAGTTGGCAACTTAAAGCAATGTATAATTACCAATTCCACTCTTGGCTGTTTACCCTTTCTTTTGCTTTAATGCGTAATGCCACATACCCAGCAACCACTCATTATTAAAGGAAGCGAATAGGAGAATGCAAAATAGATAAGTAAAGAACAGTCTATGTCAACTAAACAGTTATTTTTAAAAAATACTGTCTTTCTTATTTTTCCTGTGCATGTGATGTGCATGACTGTGCTCAGATACCTATAACATGCATGTGCATGAACTCATGGACTGTAATGCTGGAGTTTCCATTCCCAATTGTTTTGTGTTTTGTATTACCCAGTAATACAGTAGAGATTATTTTATTCTGGATTTTAATTGATAAAGAAACTCAATTGTATCATGAAATTATGTTTTCTTGCTCATTCAGTGAGAATTTAAATGGTTCAAGGGGGAATCAAATCTTGTTTGCAGTGCAGCAATTTATTTTTTCCTAGTATATTAAGAATATTTTAAATATATGCATGAACAACAATGCAAGTGATATTTGTGATCAGTGTAAAGTATGAAAATGGTGTGTTACCCACTAGTCTCTGTGAGCACATGTCTACAAATATGATGCTTGCATCATATTTCTGAAAATTCACTTTACCACAGGAAAAGGATGCTAAAAGAGGACCTTCTACAGACACACTTTTCCAAGAAAGCCCTTTTTATTCTTCTGATAATACATAGCTGTTCATGAGATTTTTAATTATATTTCCCAAAATATTATTCGCCCACCCTGTAATGTGGCTTCTGAATTGACTTGTCTGTGCTGCTGATGCTCTCCAATGGAGTGGATGATCACAGGTGCTATAGGGACACATGAAATCATATCCAGAGGCACACTGATAGCGAATCCAAGGAAAAACAAGATTGTTCTGTACTTGATATTCTCTGTGACAATCTTTACCTCCTAACTTGGGTACTCCATTTAGTTGTGAGTTAATATTCTTTTCTTTCTGTGAATTTAGCCCTCCTCAGACTGATGCTTCACCAGTGGCTTCACCAGATCCACAACGCCAGGAGTGGCTTGCCCGATACTTCACATTCTGAGAGATGATTTGTTTTTGTGGCACAGCGTGACGTGGACTGTTTATAAGAGCATGACCTTAAGTAAACCCTCATATGAACAAGCTTTCCTGTAATTTGTCAAACACTGTGAATGAGAAAATATTTGTCTTTCTGATTTGAAGATGCACTGTATTTCATGTGATATTTGTTGGAATCACTTGACATGGTATTATATAATGTGTGTAATTATTATTTTTACTTAAGATGGAAGAATCTTTAAACTTTGTAATTACTACATAATAAATTTTGGTAGAACAAACATAATGCTTTCCCCCTTTTTCCTATAAATGTGTTTTCTTTTATTTCAGGTAAGGCTTCCTCCCCAGAAAATCGCATGGTTATTATAAATACAGTGTAATTTGTGAAAGGAAAAATTCTCCAATTTGGGCAGGGTATGTCTAATCCATCCCAATTCTATTCTGTTACTTCATAGCATTTTACAAACCGTCCCCTTTCTAACATTTAAAAGGAAGAATGTAAATTCTGTGGAAATCAGTGTAGATGCTCAGAGTGATTTTGAGAAGGCCATAAAAGACAAACCAGATCTTTTTCATTGGGACAGGGTTTTGACATCTTAACCGATGCCCATGAGACTTTACCTTCCAGTTATTGTCTAACATTTTGTCATTGAATTTAAACAGCAACTGTTCTCACAAATTGTGCATTTAAGTTATGAATATTAACAAAGACATGCTTGAAACCAGTAGAATACCATACTATGTATCTCTGCATAAATCAAGAGTCAACATTTGGGACATAAAGTCTTGCTTTAGATAAAATTCATGTCTGAAATGGTAAATAATCAAACTCAAAAATCTTTTTGCCTTTTATACATACTAAAGTTACAGAACTTTAAAAATTAATTACCTTCAGTTGTCTGTATTAAGAGTTTTACTGTCTAATATATGAACATGTTTTTTTCAGCTAGTGAGCATGATTCTCCAATCGACACCCTTTTTGACACTGGTGTTGCTCCAGAAATTTGCTGCAGCGTATAGAAAAAGCCTGTTGTCTCTTTTATATTTTTTCATTCGATGATTACCACAAAGTAACTCACAATGGTAGTCTCAGGGAGAAAATTGTCTCTTTGTTTTATGAATGTATTTTTAAGCTAAATCTCTTATCTTTTAAAAGCAGGAACAATTGTTTGAGTTGTTTAAAAATGTTTTAGTTAGCATATACAAAGGTCTCAATCTTTAATATCTCACCTGAAGCCCTAACTACATACTTTTTTTTCCCTGTATGCACAAAGGTAAATACCCAGATGAATATACTTGCTAATTACAATGAGTTTTATATGTAGTATATGTATAAATGAAAAATTTGTATGTTTTCATATAAACAATATAAAATATTCTAAATGAACATTTTAAAACTTCTATCTTACAATGAGCTTGAAAACTCCATGGAAAGCTGTACTCTGGTGATGCTGCTGTGGATTGAAGATGTATACAGGAGATTTTTCTGTAGCTGGTGCACTCAACTGGAGGTATATGCAACTTTTTAAATTTAGAAGAAAGCCATATTGGGCAAAATGTCAGATTTCTTGGCTGTTACCGAAATAAAATACACTAGCTCATTTTGTTACAAGGTTCTGAAGTGAGTGTTGCGTATTTTTTCTTGCACGCTTTGCAAAGTATATAAAGGGCTCTGCCTTTTTCTCCCATTCTCCACTCCATTGTATTTTTGTGTATGGAATAGTGAACAATATTTGTAAGATGATAATATATGCATTCACTTTACCTGCTCATATTTTTAGACTTCAGTAAAAGGTGTACCCAGGGTTTTGAGGTTTTTTTTCAGTTCTGCAATCCACACTCTTAACTCTTGGGTGTTTTCTTGCCCTCCTATTATTCAACAGACACATCTGAGTTAAAGAGGGGCAGAATTAGAATGAAATTGCATGGTATTATTTAAAATGGTGGGGAAATGTTTTGGCTTTCAAAAGCTCTCTTTGCTATCTGAGACATTAAATCTGATTATCAGGTCTTAGTGTCCCTCTGACCTTTAACAGTTTTATCCAGAAAGAAATTAACAGTAAGAAGTCAAAGAGCAAATACAAAATGATGTAGTTTAATCCTTACTGTGCTTTCCTATGGAAGAAGGAAGTAACAAACTGTACTTGACCAGCGCAAAATGCAGAAGAATACTACATTTAATCAGAATGTCATCATAATCTGCCTTCAGACAGAAGTTTGGCCCTTCAGTCTGGATTGCTTAATATACTTCTGTGATGAAAGGGAAAGCCAGTGAATCTTCCAGGTTAGCAGTAAAATGCTCCATTTTACATATATACTCTCATACCACAAGAAAGAATTATGTCACAGGAACTGCGTGGCTTTGTTCTGCAGCAGGAATTGTACCTGGAAGGTATACTCAAGGGGAACAAAAAAAAAAGAAAAAAATCACAAAAAATACAACCACACATGTCTGAAAAATCAAGCTACTATTAGTATTGCTTTATCTGATTGACTCTTTCCTCCTACAATTTTTTCAGTTACTTCAGTACATTTACTATACTGACAATAAATTGCATACAGAATACACTCATAACTTTAGAAATCGGGCTTGTACAGGATGTCAGAGCAACCCCTTATCTTAAGATATATATGAATATTGTTACATGATCCCAGTGCTAGTCACAGATAAATTTCACTAGTTCGTTCTTGCTTAGAAGGAAGGTAACTGAGTCACTCAGCTAAAGAACGCCCCTGCAGTCAACAGGCAGCTTCAGGAGTGAATCAGCACACTTACCTCCTTTGCTTGTACAAAGACTGCAGAGCAACAACCCATGTAAATGCCTCAGTTGCCTAAATGTAGGTGTAAGGAACCCTAGTCTGTCTTTTTTATTATATTTTGTTTTTTAAATATCATTTGGAAAAACAGCAGCTTTGAAAGATGCAAAATGACTTTCCGGAATTGTGTTGTTGTTCTCCTGGTATGTTCAGTGTAATCTAGTAACAGTGCTGTTACTGCTCTTCATAGGCAAGCAATAAGCCATTTTTTTAACTCTAGTGAAAGTGAATCTATAATTTCTAGTATTGTGGCCTAGCTACTTTATGGAACTGAGCACTGTTTGTATCAGTTTCATTTTTTTCTATAGATTCCCTGGCAAAATTTTGAAGTACAATTGTATAGCAAAATCACTTTGCTGTTTAAAGCTTAATTACTTTGCAGTGTTTTTTATTAGTATTATTATTTATAAATATCCATTTCTTTAGATACTCAACAGTAATTGGATGTACCTGTAGGTAGCACTGGGATCACGTAACAAAACCTGGTAGCCCAGCTGAACCGGAACTTCTCCAGCCTGACTGCTTAGCCTGACTGTTAACAACTTAACTTGTTGCCTGGCTTACCATTAGGCTCCTTTACTGCACTCCTTTACTGTGTTAATGCTCATCCTTTTAAACACATACACAGTTAGCTCGGGCTTTATCTGCTGTTCAAACTGCACTGTAAGGCCTGGTCACTCTTAAGGGTATTTCTATTTTCAGTTAGGCATGGAATCGAGGCCTGCTTGTGGTAAACAGCAGGCTGAACACAGTGAGAAGAAGCTGATGCCAGAAGTGTTGATGCAAATGTTGCTAGGAAACAAGAAGAACTAAGCTTAAGGATTTTAAAGTATAGTTCCGTAATAGTTACCAAAATCTGGCCTTATTATAACAAGGTGTATTCAACGATCAAGCCTACCAAGTTCAGCCCTACAGTTTAACTGAAGAGTTCAGAGAGCAGCTAATTCTTTAACTAGAGCAATAATCCTTGAATTTTAACTACAGTCACAGACTATCAGCTGTGGTGCCTGGGTGCAAAGAGAAATGTGTAACCATACTGCAGCCTGTTAATAGGAGAGGCAGACACACTTGCACCTGGCTATGGAAAAGAAACTAAGGTAGCACTTAAGAGTTATGGTCAGATGAACAGCAAATCTCATTCATCCTGCTTAGTCTGAATCCTCACCTAACCTGTGGGATCCATGGGCTCGTCTCAGCACACATACAGCCCTGCTGGCAGTATCCCAGTTGCATGTTGGATGTGTACCACTGACCTCTGCACTGGCTGACAGTTCTTGTACTCTTGAGACATTGCCAGCTCCACGGCACACACTGTATTCTGTAAAACTGAAAAGCAGTTTTAAATCCATGACACACCTCATGGATTTCTGAATGAACACAAGGTACTTTTTGGAGGAGGATTTTTTATTGACTAAGTATTTCTTCATTACTACGTGAAGCACATAGTTGTTACTAGTTATCATTTGACAATGATAAATATTCCAGGCATATAGGTTTCGTTGGTTTTTTGGTATTTTTTGGTTGGGGTTTTTGGTTGGTTTTTTTTTTTGTGGTTTTTTTTTTTTTTTTTTTGGTCAGTTTTTTTGTTCTTTTAGGAGCCTACTTACAACCTTTACACAACAATGTCAGTCACTTGCTCTGTAGCTGTAATTAACTGCTCCAGCTGCTGGTCACCGGCTGCATCATCTTTCCTCCTGTTGCTCTAGTTGCCTGAGCTACAAAGCACCAGGTTAGAGAGAGCACAAAAAGACATCTCCAGGACATCACAAATACTACAGCTCTGCCATACAATAAACCGGGTAACAGTACTGATCCAACAGGTGTGCAGAAACATAGAATCAAAGAATCATTAAGGTTGGCAAAGACCTCTAAGTCCATCTAGTCCTACTCCAAACCATCCCCACCATGCCTGATAACCATGTCCCTCAGCACCACACTCACCCTTTTCTTGAACACCTCTGGGGCGGAGACGCCACTACTTCCCTCTAAAGCCTCACCACTCTTTCTGAGAATATTCTTTTCCTAACATCCAACATATATATGCATCATCATTAGAAAGAAGCAGCCTGGTTTGGGTATCTTGCAAGACAGCACCGTTGGCTGAATAAAGCTGACACTGAAAGTGTGCTGAGGAGATAGGTTCAGCCTGACACAGTACCTAGATGCTTTGTCAGAAATAGTTCTGAATTTTCGGTGATGGATTTATGTATTAGTGCAGACTTCAGCAGTGCTTTTGCAGCAACGTCCATTCGACTGGATAGCAAAAGGCCATTTTATAAAGCAACGGGACTTTACCATCAACAGAAGCCAACAGTGGGAGGTCCTAAGACCGAGGAACTCAACAGAGAATTTCTAACTTCCTTGCAAAGAAGTTACACCAGCACTGCTCACGCGGGCGCCGGGACACCTCCCCAGCTCCGCAGCGCCCCGCGCCGGGCGGCCTCCAGCGGGCGGGCGGATCTGGCGGGCCCAGCTCGGAGGGGCGGGGATGGTACCGCTCCTCCCGCCGCCGCCGCCTGACGGAGCGGCGGGACCCGGCCAGAAGGGCGGCGGCGGCCCGCGCTGCAGGTATCGCTGGGCGGGCAGGGCGGCCGGGGCCTATGCGGCACGCTGCCGGGCCGCGCCGCGGCGCATTCAAATCTTGCCGCGCTGCCCAAGACCGGGGCGGGCGGGACCAGCGGCTGCGACCGCGCGAACGAACGAACGCGGGAGGTTTCACTTCTGCGCTGAGGGCGGGGAGAGCCCCGGCCGAGCCCTACCATGCTGGCTGCCCCGGTGGCGGGCGGGAGTGAGGAGCGCGGTGCCGCCCCTCGCAGAGGGGTGCCCGGAGCCTGCAGCACCGCCCGCGGCCGTTGTCTGGCGGGAGCCGCCATCCCACCTCGCGGCCGTGAGGAGGTGGGAAGGAGCCGGTACCCGTGGCAGCCCCGCACAGCCCAGCCCCGGCCTGCTGGGGCCTCCCTCCGCTATGAGCTTTTTCCTAAGTTTTTAGGTTCCCGTATGTCTTGATTCCAAAGCCTCTCACTTTTTAACTGCTTTGCCTTGCTCGTCCGGGCAGGTTCGGCATGGCGCTGCGCGCTGACCAGGTGAGCCTCATCGGGCAGGTGTTCGAGTCCTACCTGCTGCAGCACCACCGGGACGACATCCTCGGCATCCTGCGCCAGGGGGACGACGAGGCGCACTACCCGGTCCTCGTTGACGCCCTGACGCTGTTCGAGACCAACATGGAGATCGGGGAGTACTTCAATGCCTTCCCCAGCCAGGTGCTGCCCATCTTTGACGGTGCGCTGCGCCGGGCAGCCATGGCGGTGCTGCAGGCCACCACGCCATCCCCAGGGCTGCGCATGAAGCCCAACCTCCACGCCAGGATTTCAGGTGAGTGGCGGGCGGGGAGGCAGCAGGGCATCTTCTCGTTGGTCTTTCTGACTCTTCCTGCACTTATCAAGAGGTCGTGTGGAGTTGTGTAGGCTGTACAGATGTCCCCTATGGTGCATGTGCAGTGGTAGGAGGTTTGTTACAGGGTCAGGACTCAAACCATAGTCTTCTTATGGGAAAAGAGCTCCTCAGACCAGCACTTGGTCTCAGGCTGTTTGTCCTGACAGCCAGAAGGTCCAACTAAAAGTTCTAGAGGAGAGTCTATAGTTCCTAGCAGTTCTTGCCCTATTACTTCCTCATAGTGTGAACTAGCTTGTGGCTCCAACCACATTCCAAAATAGGCAGAGTCCAAATTTTGTGTTGTCTTGTGGTTTTATCTGTATTAGTTAAAATCTATGCTGAACTAGTAGTTATAAAATTACTTATTGGAATGGATTGTTGGAAAGAATGGTCATTACTAACAGATTTCATCGTTTTTTCACTACAAGTTCATATGCCATTATTCTTCACTGTTGGAAAGTCTTTAGTGGCTTTGAAGTACGGTAGTTGTGAAATACAAGTTCTGAAGTTAAAACATCAGTTGTACAGAACTGGGTTTCATGGTGGCATGGTCCCATCCTGTCATTATTGACAGTGACTATTTGGAGCTGTCCAGTTTGCGAAGGAAGGAGATGGTAACCAGTGCTTCCCTCCCCTGCTCTGTGTTTTAGTGCTTTATGATCATTTTGTCTTTTGGCAGCTTGAATGTGGAGAACATGCGCATGGCAGCCCCAGCGCTGTTTTGAGTAAAACCAAGATTTTGTGGAATAATATTTTTTTTTTTAATTGAAGAAGAGTAATCCCTGCTAGTGACACTGAGGGGGGTAGATTGTTCCTGACCAATCTGGTAGTCTTCTGTGGTGGAGTGACAGCGTCAGTGGACAAGGGAAGATGAACTGATGTCATTTATCTCATCCTCCTCAAGGCCATTGACATGATCCCCCACAATATAGCCCCCCTCTCTTGCCTCTATAATGGAGATATGTCATTTTAACTGATGGACTGTTAGAGAGAGAAGGAATTAGCTGGATGGTTGCATCCAAAGATCTGCAGTCAACATTGAGTTGCATCCAAAGCTGTAGTCAACAGCTCGATGTCTAAACAGAAATCATTTAAAAATAGTGTCCCTTGGAGGTCGTGCTGGGACCATGATGATTTAGTAACTTTGTTAATTACATAGATAGTCTGATTGAGCGCATCCTCAGCGAGTTTGCAGATGGTACTAAGCTGAGTGGTGTAGTTGATATGCAAGAGCAGAGGAACAGAATCTAGTAGGACCTTGGCAAGCTTGAGCATCAGGCCCGTGTGAACCTCATGAACTTCGACAAGGTCCTGCACCTGGATCAGGGCAATCCCCAGTGTCAGTAGCCTGGGTGATGAATTGGCTGAGAGCAGCCCTGCAGATAAATGCTTGGAGATGGTGGTGGATAAAAAATTGGATAGGTTCCAGCAGCGTGTGCTCTGCAGTCCAGAAAACCAAATGTATCCTGGTCTGCATAAGAAGTGTGGCCAGCAGGTTGCATAGGCCACCTTATTGTGGCCTTCTAGACTATAAAGGCAGTTTGTAAGAAAGATGGAGAGAGACTTTTTAGCAGGGCCTGCAGTGACAGGACAAGGGACAATGTTTTTCAACTGAAAGAAGGCAGATTTAGGTTTGCTATAAGAAAGAAATTGTTTTTGTTGAGGGTGGTGAGACACTGAAATGAGTTGCGCAGAGGAGTAGTAGATGCCTCATCATCTGAAGCTGTCAAAATCACATTATTTAAGGCTTCGTGCAGCCTGATCTAGTGAAAGATGTTGGTGCCCATGGCAGAGGGTTTGGCACTAGACAGTCTTTAAAGGTCCCTTCTAACCAAACCATTCTGTGATTGATTCTATGAATCATGTTTGTGGGAATAAATGTGTTTTATCCAGTACATTTCACTAAAAATACTGACATTAAAATATATACATCAGAAATATAATTACCTTGTGGCTCTCATAATGCATTTTGTCCACAATTTTAGGGAAAAAAAAAAAACCAACAAACAGTGTCAACGGTTTACGGGCGTTAGGCCCGATTCTGTGATGAAGGGGACGGGGGACCCACGGGCCCATGTCCTGGGAAAAGGGGAAAGGGGAAAAGCGTAGGGAGACGGCCCTGAGAGCAAAGAACAGCGGCAACAATCTGAGGAGAAACAAACTAATTTACTAAATAAGATATCGGAATGCAAAACAACACACTATAGTACAACACACAATAATTACAATTTAAGTTGATAAATCCAAAACAGAGAGAGAGAATGTCCCAAAATCAAGGTAGGCCTTACTCTACTACCGACGATAAGATGGCTGGAGAGTGAGGTGCTGCCAAGGCGAGAGACAGGCGGAAAAAGGGACGAGGTCTCGTGATCTGCAAGTTTTATACTGCGAGCTTTTATCTTTTCCCTCCGGCTGGAAAATGGTAACGGAGGAGCAAAGTACCGTGGGGACTGTAGTAGTCCTTCTCTTCTGAGAACCAGGTACATTCACTACATGATGTTATGATGTGGAATACCAATAACCGAAAATCATAAAACCATGACAAACAGTTTGCTACCTGTTTAGATGCCATGCAGTTGGTGTACAACTGCTGACTATGAGGTGTACAAGGATGGCCTCTGTGTTGTACAAAGTATTGAAACGTTCAGTATACTAAGAAAAGTAGGAGCAAATGAAAACTTCATTTGTGGTGTTCTAGGATGCATTAGCAGGTTTGGGCTGGAGTGAGGGAAAGTGGTTCGATTTATGTTAGGGATAAGAATGCAATCTTGGCACGCTCATGTTGATGTGGACAGGATACCTAAGGAGCTTAGAAAGATGCGGGCAGTGTGAATAGGTAGTGGTTGGCAATGGGTGGTTACCCCTCCTTCCCAGAGGAAGGAAGAAGGTGCAGTTATCTGAATTTTAGCATTGTATGAATTTAATTGTGCCACTTCTCTTCTTGGTGCAAATCCATTAAAGGATTTTTCCTTACCATTAGCGTGAGCACTCATGTCAGTTGTTGATGGCCATGCTGCTGCTGGTAGTTCAGTTTTACATGTTATTACTAATACACAAAAGCTTATTCAAAGAGGCACACGCGCTCAAATAGTTTGTCAAGCAGTCGGATATAATCGGAGCGAAGGCTCCCTTTTTCCCTGTCCAGCCTCCTGTCTTTTTGATAATCACAGGGACGATCATAGCACCCATTATGCCAACAGGGCTGCAGCTCTCTCTGGTGCAAGCTGAGGAACACCGGATTTTTATTTTTATTTTCTTTTGGCTAAACTGAATAAAAACGCAAACCTGTGGGAGAATAAGGATTTTTGACAGGTTTGGAAGAAGCTATAAATGGCTTTGTTACAGGCAACCAGAAAATTACTTTGTTTCTAGATCTACATAATAGTTCATTTCTTTTCCAAATTACTTCCTTAATTCATCTATAATAAGCTTAATGTTTAATAATATTTTCTTTAAACAGAAGCAAAAAGTCAAACGCTTTGCTTAAAAGCATCAAAGCAGAATGTTTCAACATGTCTGAAACAAAAGATTTGATTTTGGAAATACTGAAATAGGGACATTCTGCCTTTTCCTTACCAGCCAAAGCTACTGAGCAGATTTGACGTAAATGCGCAAATAGTTTTGGTCCCCTTAGAAAAATCGTTTTCCAGCAGATTTATTATTTACATCTCCATTTTCTGTCTCTATTTCAGAAGTAAAACTGTGAGAAATTATTTTAAGAGAATGTATGTTTACATTGATAATTACTGTATTTTACAGTTTCTTGTAAAATAACTTCTGAAGAGGCAATATTTTGATGCAGTCCTCAGCTGTGCATTCTGGAGGCCATTCATTTTTATAAAGCCTTTGCAGGCAGTTGAGTTAGACTGATCTTCCTGAGGCTTTCAGTAGCTGTGCTGCCATGGTGCCTGTACCGATGAACACAGTGGAATCCATGCACCGCAGCTGGCTGTTGAGGTGGAGTTAAAGGAGAGAAGTGCCACAAAAATTTTGTCACCACTCCTGTGAACAGAGGAGTGACTTTGCTCTGGTTCTGTTGTTAACCATTTTCTATTCCTTTTCTGACATCTTCCTCGTGCTTCAGGTTTACTGGTGTGCAAATGTAGATTTAAGGTCAAATGCTCACAGACTGTGACTTTAGAATTTGCTTAGACTTGAGAATTCCCACAAGATGCAGAACTGTGCTTTTTTAACCCCGGCAATAACTCTGAACCACAGTTAAAGCATAGCTGAAGGCTTGTAATTCAGGTAAACCAGTTGAGAATCAAGGACATTTGCCAGAAGATTGTTTGAATTATTAGATAGATCTGAGAACATTGGGATCTTTTTCATGAATGGAAACTGCTTGTGATTATTAAGCTGTTGGCAAAAGTAGGAGAGTTAAATGGCCATATTTTCTGATTATGAGCAGCATCTGATGTTTTTCACTGTCGGAGACCAATTAATCACATGTATGATGCAACAGATGAATTATTGAATTGCATTTACAAAACAGCAATAGCTGTATCTAGTGTTAATAGGTCAGACATGCTTCCTAGTCTCGCTGTTTAACTGCACTGCAAGTGTATGTTTTGTGTACTTCCAGTGCTTGAAGGGAGCATGTAAACTGAAGGGGGTACGACTGTTTACGTGGGTGGATAGCGATAGGACAAGGGGAAATGGTTTTAAACTATGACAAGAGGTTTAGGTTAGATGTTAGGAGGAAGTTTTTCACTCACAGGGTGGTGAGGCACTGGAACAGGTTGCCCAAGGAGGTTGTGGATGCCCTGTCCCTGGAGGCATTCAAGGCCAGGCTGGACATAGCTCTGGGCAGCCTGGTCTAGTGGTTGGTGACCGTGCATTCAGCCGGGGGCTTGAAACTCAATGATCTTTGATGTCCTTTTCCACCCACGGCATTCTATGATTCTGTGATGTGCGTGGTCTCATGGTGCATGTATTTTCATTTAACAGGCTTGCCCGTTTGCCCAGAGCTGACACGAGAGCACATTCCTAAGACCAGGGATGTGGGTCACTTCCTATCTGTCACTGGGACTGTCATCCGTACCAGTTTGGTGAAAGTGCTGGAATTTGAGCGGAGCTACATCTGCAATAAGTGCAAACACATTTTTGTGGCTAAGGCTGACTTTGAGCAGTACTATGCTTTCTGCCGTCCGTCAGCCTGCCTGAATGAAGAGGGCTGCAACTCAACCAAGTTCACTTGCCTCTCTGGAACAGCCTCTTCCCCTACCAGCTGCAGAGACTATCAAGAGATCAAAATTCAGGAACAGGTGAAAAAAGATTGAGAAAGGGGAGGGTATTATGGTGTAGATGTCTCAAATACTAAAATAATGAACTTGCTAAGAAGGGTACTTGGGGGCTTAATTTCCTGCTGGAATAAGACAACTCCACTAATTTTAGTGAGACTGTGCTTATGAATTAAGTTTATCCTGTTTTCGTGTATAACTTTTATATGCTAAGATAAGTGCAAAAGTTTTACAGGTTGTTATTTAAAACAGATGCTCGATAGTTTACAAGAAGCCAGAGAACCCACTAGTCAGAGACTTTCAGTCAAAGAATTTAAAATGTAGGCACATATTGACTAGACTTCCAATGTTAGGTACTTCTGTTGAAGATCGTATGAAATGCTAAAGGTTAGTACATAGATTAAACTTTAGAGCTGAATCCTATCACCACCTGTGTTGTTCCTCCAAGTGCTGACTGAACGTGGTGTTGATGTTATATGCTATTTCTAAGGAATAAAGCTAGCCCAGCAGTAGCCAAGGTCAGCTGTAGGGGTGCAGTATGGTCAGTACATGGTATCTGCAGATGTTGTCTTCAATCAACAACCATATCAACAGTTACTAAAAATGTGCTCCTCAGAGAATTGGCATTTGTTTTCTGAAGTTAGCCCTGAGTGAATGGCTTCAAGGACAGTTATGCTGGACCAACAATCAGGGCTCTTTTTTATGGTAGCACACAAGACATAACAGGCACAGGAAAAGCTACAATGTATGAAAATTAAATAGAGTACATTGTAGCCAATGGTTCTATATTTGTTTGTATGTTCATAAGTCCTTTTTAAGTTCTCTTCAGTTATTTCAGACTTCTGATTTTATAAATAATGGTGCTAATGTACGTAATGTATATGTTACGTGTATGAAAACAAATTTCTGAAATAGGAATCATACACTTCAAAGTTCAGAATAGCAAAAAAAAAAAAAAAGAAATCTATTTATTGGAAATAAACCCTATGTTGCATGATTATTTCTGATATAGTTTCTGTAATATTTTTGTTTGCTTTACTGCGTGACACAAAGATCTCTACGATGGGAAAGGAATGTGAGCTTATTAAACACAGTAGAGTTAAACCAAGAATGAGTTTCAGTCATTTCCTACTTAGCACTGTGAGTAATTGTATGTTCCACCAGTGCTGACAGTGATGTGAACTGCCTGTGGCCATTTAGATAATATACAGGGGTGAATTACCCTTTCTAGGCACACGACAGTGAGTAAATCTGGAGTTCTAGTGTGTAAAATCCTATGCTGCAAAATGGAGAGGTACTTCTGATTCTTGTTCTTGTGCAGTGGATATTTTAACAACTATTGCAAGCTTTAATTGTAAATGAAAAGATTTCTCTTTGGAAATAGACCATGACAGGTCTGCATACTTTACCCTAGAGAAAAGGAAAGAGAGAGATTTTCAACAGTTAGTGGCACGTTTGTCAATATACATGCATCTGGTCATGTGCAAATTTAATCCTCAGTACCTAGATGTAAATTAAATCTCAATCTGTCAAATTTTAACAATATACCAGAAAAATATAGAGAATAATCTTTTGGTATATAGTTCAGTGAAGGGTTATCTGACCCATGGACGTGCTTCAGTGCTCAAAGTAAATTTTACGTATTGAATAAGTGTCTGAAAAATATCTGAAATTATAACAACAACAACAGAAATCAGTTATTTCAAATGACACCTCTTAGTGAGGTTTTTTCAGCAAGATATTGAAATTATTCAGCAGCTCCCAGGATTGAGCACCTACAGCTAATTTAATACCCAGATCTGTTTCCATGAATATCAACATTAAATTTCCATGTTTAAACTACTGATAGCAGTAGCGTGCTTACTGTGTAAGTTCTGTGAGAAAATGCAAGGATTGACCTCAGTTTCAGGAAGGGATCAAAATTCCTTAAGCCAGAGCAGCAATAAATGCCTTTAGAAAGGTGATATTCTTAAGAAGTGTTATGCCCTCCTGTCTCCTAGGTTCAAAGACTGTCTGTCGGAAGCATCCCTCGTTGCATGGTGGTGGTTCTGGAAGATGACTTAGTGGACAGTTGCAAGTCTGGTGAGGACATAGCGTACATTACATATAATTGTACCATAAGTGTTTTCACTCTTCCATTTGAGGTCTCTGCCAAACAGTCTGTCTGCACTGAGGGTTTGTTTAATGAGATACGTTTATCTGTCATGTTGCTATTTCAGCTTAGAAGTTAGCAAGGAAGTTGAAGACTAGTCTAGAAAGTATTGTATATCCACATGCTTCGTCTTGATTATTTGACAGATCAGTTTCAATAAGTAATGTGTTGTGATGTACTGAAAGTATATTAAGCTTGTTAGCGTGAGAACCCCAAGCCTCTTGAGGAAATGGATTGGGCCATACATGCAGTGTGATGTCCCTCTGTAGGTTTGGAACGCTGTGCAAACTATCCTAAGGAATGCTGCAGATGGAAAAAACTGCTTGTCTTCCAAAAAGAAAGGTAATTGGTGAGAGGATGAATAAGAACGGACTAAAAATTCTTACTTATATCCCTACAAGAAACTCAGTGCTCGATACTGGTTGTACTGTCTGAAAACACTGTGGTCAGAAGGTTCACGTGCGATACTGGAGTTCTTCACAAAAGTTATCAAAGGTTGAGTAAGTGTTGGCTCTTTTAGAAAAGAGGAAGCACAGATAGGTATAACTTAAAGACTTAGAAGTAGAAGGACACAGCAGCTTCCTACTACAGACGTAAGGAATCTAGTTAATGTTTGTTTCAGACTTCAAAAACTGCAGGATTGTTTTTTATTGCTGTTTTGTTTTTCTGCTTGTTTTTTTTTGTTGTTGATGGTGGTTTTCTTTTTAATTTACTATAACACCAAGTCTAAACTACACTATCATCCACTACAGCTGACGCATCCACATATTTGTCAGTTGTACTGGACTTTACCATTTTTTTGTTGTTTTCTTACCAATTTTTGTTGTTGCCCACAGGAGATGACATCACAGTGTATGGAGTGGTAATGCAGAGATGGAAACCTTTCCATCAGGATGCGCGCTGTGACTTGGAGCTTGTTTTGAAAGCTAACTACATTAAAGTAAATAACGAGCAGCTAGCAGGTGTTACAATTGATGAAGAAGTCTGCAAGGAATTTGAAGACTTCTGGGAAAAGCACAGGAATAATCCCTTAGCAGGTTAGTACTTGCAAGCTTTAAAGTAGAGTGCATGACCTGAAATAGGTGAAATTGGGAGTGACAATACAATGACTGAGCATATATTTCCCCATATATTCCCACCACCGGTTCCTCCAAAAATACATTTTTTTCGGTAGAGGAATATAAAATACTTATTTTAAAATAGTACCAAACATCTTTCATTGATCTTCCTTCTTTTGAGATTTCTCGTCAAGTGTTTTCTGGAAGATTAACAAGAAATGAGAAAAGGAAAAAAGAAATAGAAAGGTGCTTTATAAACATGAAAGAAAAAGCATACCCATTAGAAGTAACGTGCACCAGATATACTTCGCTGTTGACTCTGTGGCTAGATGTCTCATTGTCTCTGCATCCCACATTAAGCTTGAAATCATTGCCACACAGCTTAGGATATACCATCTTTAAGCTTACTCTGAAATGCATAGCCCCATGATTTAAGTGCTGTGGAGCCACATATCACATACGGAGAGACTCTCTCAGATGACAGTGGCTTCCAACAGCCAGAGTGTTTAGCATGCTGGCTCCTTTTTTTACACTAGTCTACAGTCTGTCACCTAGCAATTACCAGGAGTTGTGCCCATCACTCTGTTCCTCTCCAGTGACATTGCTATCTATGTCACTGAACTGTCTCAGAATAGCACTATCTTTTAAACCCCCCCCAAAAAAAAACTTAGCCTTTCTCCTTGAAAGACAAATGGGAGAAGAGCAGGTGACAGTGTTTCCCTTAAAAATCAGATTGTTCACATGACAAATCAGAGATTACATCAATGGCAAACATTCTTCAGAACTGCATTTCCTAGAAAACAGTTTAATTGCTAGCCTCCCACAGTTTAGAATGAGAACAATTGTTACCACGCTGATATGAAACTGTTTGGAATGTAATTCAGGATCCACTTTGAAAGTCCCAGGTAATCTTTCATTCTCGAGATGGTTTTTGGAAGCCTGCAAGGAGCAATGTGGTTTTATGCAATATTAGCAATTCAGAATTAAATAGATGTGGAGTGGCTACAAGAAAATTGTGAAGGAAATTAGAAGAACCCTGACTGTCCAAGATGTTCCTCTCAGGCTGTTTTCGTGAATTAGTGGCCTACAGCGTAGGCTATTTCACAACAGGTTGTATGTGTATGTTTTCTGTTTTTCAAGAGATAATGGTAGCCAGTACTGCATTTCATGTCAGTTCCTGATGCTGTGTGCTAGGTATGTCCTGATAAAGTCTACCATGGCAGGCCAATAAGAGAACTTGGACAGGTGACTTTACTCTTTCTGGATACTGTCTAAGAAGAAGCAGAACTGCCAAGCTGTTCATCACTGACAAGGCAAATGAACTTTAAGTCAAATAGAGGCAACTGTGGAGTTAAATCTTGAGTTATGCTGTGGCTGACCAAAGTTAGAATTTTTTCATTTTTAGACAAAAATGTGTCAATTCCCTCAAAAGATCTCCACAAGAGACACACATGCCTCAAGTCATTATGAGGTGCCTACATATTTTGCCAGTACCATGTACTTACGTCCAAATTTAAAACATTATGTTAGGAACTCAAAATTGGTTGCTTAGTTTTATGCCCTAGCAGTGGAATTAATGTATGATATTAATCCCGTGGTCCCTTGCGTGCTGTTGGTATCAGAATCTCAAAGGGCAAGCCAGCAAAATTATCATAGCAGATGGAAGTGCTCTTTTGCTAGAAAGAGACTACAGAAGGGAGAAGGAGAGGAGGAACTCACAGAAGGGTCAAAGGAGTAGAGTCAAGATGATGAGAAAATGAGCTGTGCTGTGCCTGCATGGAGACATGTTTTCTTATTTTTCTTAAATGTGCAACACACCAGTTTTCAAGGGGATATTTTGAAGTGTGGAAAAAATAAAGTTTATTTCTTCAGAGCCTCTACACTTTTACTTGAAACAACAGCAGTTATGTGATGGCATTTTGTTAGTGCCTTTCCACAGGTCATCCATCCATTTCTTAAACTGTGATAGGATTGGCATTGCTGCCTATGACAAAGGAAGATTTAACTTCTTTAAAATTAAGAACATTAGGATCAAACAATCATTTGCATCTCATTTAAAAAATGAAAAAGAAAGAGGGAAAGAAAGAAAAGCAGGCCCAAATTTTTTGTCAGTGCAGGGACATACGTATCCATGAGAAACCAAGTTTCACTCTTAGGGCAGTGATGAGTGCCACTTTCTGCTTATGTTCTAGGGAGGAATGAAATTTTGGCTAGCTTATGTCCTCAAGTGTTTGGATTGTACCTGGTGAAATTGGCTGTAGCCATGGTACTTGCTGGTGGTGTGCAGAGGATTGATGCTACTGGAACTCGAATCAGAGGTTAGTATTGTCTCTGATAGTGTCTTGTGTACTAACAATTGTTCCCATTGCTGTCTTCACTCATATTCCTCCTTCCCAAATTAGTAAGGTTTCAGAAGCATAATAATCCCATTTATATGACTGAGAGCTATTTTTTATTAATGCTGAATATTATTCCAGAATCTCAGACAGATCATAGAATCACCAAGGTTGGAAAAAAACGTCAAGATCATCCAGTCCAACCATCCACCTGTCACCAGTAGTTCTCACTAGACCATGTCCTTCAACACAATGTCTAAACATTCCTTGAATACCTGCAGGGTTGGTGACTCCACCACCTCCCTGGGCAGCCCATTCCAGCGCCTGACCACTCTTTTGGAGAAGCAGTATTTCCTAACATCCAGCCTGAATCTCCCCTGGCGCAACTTGAGGCCATTCCCTCTAGTCCTATCGCTAGTTACACGAGAGACGAGGCCGACCTCCACCTTGCCACAACCTCCCCTCAGGTAGTTACAGAGAGCGATAAGGTCTCTGCTGAGCCTCCTCTTCTCCGGACTGAACAATCCCAGCTCCTTCAGTCAGTCCTCATAAGGCCTGAGCTCCAGACCCCTCACCAGCTTCATTGCCCTTCTCTGGACATGTTCCAGGGCCTTATGATGTGGAATACCAATAACTGAAAATCATAAAACCATGACAGATGTCTTTCTTGTAGTGAGGGGACCAAAACTGAACACAGTACTCGAGGTGCGGCCTCACCAGGGCGGAGTACAGAGGGACAATTACTTCTCTGCTCCTACTGGCAACACTATTTCTGATACAAGCCAGGATGCCACTGGCCTTCTGGGCCACCTGGGCACATTGCTGGCTCATGTTCAGCCAAGCATCGACCAATACTCCCAGGTCTGTTTCTTCCACACACTCTTCCAGCCACTCTGCCCCAAGCCTGTAGCGTTGCTTGGGGTTGTTGTGACCAAAGTGCAGGACCTGGCACTTGGTCTTGTTGAACCTCATCCCATTGGCTTCAGCACAGAGATCCAGCCTGTCCAGATCCCTCTGTAGGACCTTGCTACCCTCCAGGCAGAGCGATACTTCCAGCCAACTTGGTGTTGTCTGCAAACTTACTGAGAGTGCTCACTTCCCTCATCCAAATCATCAGTAAAGGTATTGAAGAGGACAGGTCCCAGTACCGACCCCTGCAGAACACCACTCATGACCAGTTGCCAGCTGGATTTAAATCCATTCTTCACCACTCTCTGGGCCTGGCCCTCCAGTCAGTTCTTTACACAGCAAAGAGTGTACCTGTCCAAGCCATGGGCTGCCAGCTTCTCCAGGAGAATACTGTGGGAGGCAGTGTCGAAGGCTTTGCTGAAGTCAACCTCCATTCCAACCTACCTTGGTTCCCCAAGTGCCTCTGCATAATAGATTTGAGGCCCTGGAACATGAAGGAGAGGTGAGTGAGGATGCGGTGGGAGGTCTACCTGCAAGGTTGTCTACGGTGAGACAGTCAACTCCACACCTCAAGACTGCCTCCACCAGGAAAGAAAGAAGGGTGATTGTCATAGGCGACTCCTTTCTGAGAGGAATGGAAGGCCCTATATGTTGGCCTGACCCTACCCGTAGGGAGGTGTGCTGCCTTCCTGGGGCCCAGGTCAGGGATATTTCTAGAAAACTCCCCAGTCTGATCCACCCCTCTGATTATTACCCTTTATTAATAGTTCAGGCCGGCAGTGATTAAGTTGCTGACAGAAGCCTGAGGATTTTCAAAAATGACTTCAGGGGACTGGGGCAGTTAGTTGACAGAGCAGGCATACAGGTGGTATCTTGCTCTATTCCTTCAGTGGCAGGGAAGGACACCGAGAGGAGCAAGAAAACTCATCTTACAAATGCATGGCTGAGAGGCTGGTGCAAACACAAGAATTTTGGGTTCTTTGATCATGGTGTGGTTTACTCAGCACCTGGCCTGAGGTCTGCTGATGGGCTTCACCTGTCTCAAAGAGGGAAACTGTCTCAAAGAGGAGCTGGCAGGTCTTGTGGAGAGGGCTTTAAACTAGGTATGAAGGGGGAGGGGAATAAAACCACGCCTGCTAGAGATGTGCCCAGGAGAATGATAATGGGATTAGGAGTGAGGCAAGAGCCTCAGCTGAAGTGCATCTACGCCAATGCACACAGTGTGGGCAATAAACAAGAGGAGCTGGAAGCCACTGTGTGGCAGGCAAACTATGAGTTATTTTCTGTTTCTGTAATGGCAACTAAAGAGGATGACTAGATTTCCTCTTCTGATTTTAATTTTTCCCAGATAAAACCAGGTAAAAATGTATGTTCAGGATTCCATTAGGGGAAATATTAATGGCAATTTTTTTAGATCAAACATTAACTTCACTTTTTATTGTATAAGTGACATTTTGAAATTATTCCTAGTAGAATATTCCCAGTGGTATTTGGCATCAAAGGATGGAATATTAACATTTTCTTAATGTGGATCACTATAGTACATTGAAAGGAAAATTTACAGGATTAAATTTACTTTCTAATGCCAGGCTTTTCCATCTGTGATTGTCAGCATTTCTCGCTTAGATCTGTTGCTGTAAATTGTCCCCCTGCTGATTCTCCTTCTGTTGTTATTAGATGGCAAATATGCCATGTGCCAGGTGGTACACAGGTCATAATCTATGTAGGTCATAATAATTCTAATGTAATATGTGTGTGTATACAAATACAGGATCTTCTTAGTGCTCCAGCAGCTAAGTAAGATTATAGAGTTTGAATTGAGGTTGTATTAATGTTTTGTAGATAACAACCTCACTTCACTAAGATTGTAGTATCCAAATAATTTACTTATGTATTTACATTGTTTTGGAATCACTGAATTGTGTAACTGTTGGTGATAAAGCAATATTAGTTAATGAAATCATCAGGTTGTTTTTCTTAGGTATTTTGCAGTAATTTAAGTAACTAAATAGTGGAAACATAACTAAGTCCTGGTATCCTTTTGTTCCACGTTAAACAGTGAGCTGAGTCTAAGAAAGGAGTATTCTAAAATCTAGGAACTCACATTATGTAAATTTTGTCAAATACCTGCTAATATTTTTAAAATAATTCAGTGTAAGTATTTGGTTTGGGTACAGCAATATGACCGTATGCTTTCATTAAGTAATATATTGATCACACCCTGTAAATAGTACAGTCTTAGACAGAATTGTATGTTGTAATGTTTATGTAGTGCTAAATGTGAGATGAAGAATTATAAGTATTATTTAATTCAGAGCATTTTGCATATATTTTTCTCTGTATATGTACCAATTACTTCTATGTCAATATTTTCCTCCAAGGTGAATCACATCTTCTGTTAGTTGGAGACCCAGGAACGGGGAAATCTCAGTTTCTCAAGTATGCAGTAAAGATTACACCACGGTCTGTGCTTACTGCAGGAATTGGATCTACAAGTGCAGGTATGTGCTTCTTCAGTTGCAAGTCTTTGTAACGTACTCCAATGCATGCAATGTAGAGAGGCCTCTCACATATAAGAGCAAGAACTGGATTTCAGGTTGCACGAGTACAGTTTAAGCAAAAAACTGCTGGTAGAGACATGCCATGTCTCTGCAGAAGGGCAGTCCTGCTTGTTCTGTATCAGTGGAACAGTGTGATGAGCTTCTAACAGGGAACCTTACAAGCCCCATCCAGAGGTATCTCTCACTGGTTTGCTAGGAGAGGATGATGCGGACCCATATTTCTAGTGTTCTTCCCAGCTATGACAAATCTGACATCCTTCCAGAGCTCACACTCTGTGATGTGCTAGAATCATGTGGTTTCCCCTGAACACATGCATTCAGGGGAATATATGTTCTTCTGTTGTTTCATATATTTTTGGCTGGGTGCCAGTTTGATTTCTGCTTGTTTTCTTGAAGTACACCCCTGTGTTGAGGAATTATTTTGGATTCATAAAGATGGTTTCAGAGAGCAAGGCTTATTTAAAAAAATAACAAAAAAGAACCCTCTGGCAACCTTCAAGTATGTCCTAGCTGGCTCTGAATGCTAGATGTCTTTACAAACTCTTCAGTGGACAATACGCTGGCTCAGATCACCTCTGCAAATGACTTCATTTGAGCAAATGAGTATATTACTAGTACATTCAAAATTGAGAAATAATTAAGGACAAAAATGAAAAGGTGTCAGCTGGCATGGATATCTTATGTTTCTCAGATAATGCTGTTCACTTTATGTTTGGAAACACCATTATTTATACATAGGAAAACCAGATAATAAATCTTTGCCAGTTCTGAAGCTGTGTGTGTGTGCGTGTGCTGTGTCTTCTGTAGCTTTGGAAGTGCAACAGCTACTTCAGGGGTAGTGGAATGAGCACATACATTTTTGTTTGAAATACACGTGCCTGCTACATGCCTATGATTTTCCACTCAAACAATTGACAGATATGTCTGGGGAGAAACTGGGGAGAAACTAGAGAGAACATTCTGGCTCAGCATAATCTTATATCTACATTTTGTTCTGTGTTAAGGACAGGCTGATGATTAAAATTTTGCCCAGGGACTGGCCTGACCTGGAGTAAATTTATGTCATGAATTTCTATGTGATCTTGCCCACTTTTATTGGGAGTAATCTCCTTGTGTCAGCTGCTCTCGGCCTCTGATGTTGCTGTTGCCTTCTTCACCGCATTTTCCACTTCATCTTCATTTTCTGCGTCGTCTGGTTTTCAGGTCAGCCATGACAGCTATGTTCAAAGACATTTCCCTGAAAACCAAAATGGCAGTTTACAAGCTTACAGTGATACGCATGCCATGGAATCAACTGAAATTATGCATGGAGATAAATAGAATTTCATCTTGTGAAAGGATCGTTTGGGGTCTTTAGATCATGTACATTTCACTGTTCTTTATATTTTAAAAAAGCACTCTAGCTCCTTCACTTTCTTTAAATCTTACTGCAGGTGTGTCAAATTTCCACCTTGAAATTCTTAAGAACCCTTATCATAAGTGAAACTTGAGTACCTCACCAGAAACCCTAACCACAGTTGAACTGTAGAGAACATTTTCATCATTTGAACTGCTGGACTAAAGCATTAATTTCTATCCCAAGAGTTTGGTTGCAGCTTGAATTATTTTCTTTGCAGCTTGAATTATTTTCTTTGCAGCTTGAATTATTTTCTTTGTCATCCTTCTTCAAGGTGTGTCTTATTAATGGATATTTTCTGAGCTGTACCTAATGTTGATTTTGTCAACATGCTGTTCATGCATCAGCTCCAAACGATGAGTTTTGAGTACAATAAAATCATTTTAAATTTCTTGTCATAACTGCACTCTTCAAATTACCAATTTCTTCTTTCTCATTAGAGGAGGCTCCTAATGGATATTTTTTCCTCCATAGTAAAAAGACTAAATCTGTAAGTTCCACTTCCTCCTAGTTCCTTGCATTATATAAAGATAGTCTGGACTGCAGTTTAGTTACTGACTATATGATTACTGTCCACATATGCCAAGGGACACACTCATGAATTGGTAACATCCTGGATAAGGTAAAAGTTGTCTTACATTTTGATTCCTTTTTCAGAGAAATCTGCCAGTAACTCACCAAACTGTGATAAGATCTTTTACATTAACGTATCTTGTATCTGTTGCCCATCTGGTAACTGTTTGGGGACACTGGAATTCTTCTTCCAAAACTGTCTATTGTATCAATTTTCCATTTTTCCATACAAGCATTTATTGGTGTCTGGACACGGTACTAGATAATTAATGCTTTTGCTGCATCAGAACTCCTTTTTTTTCCTGCTCTACCTTAGGAAACATTTCCTTTTAGATCAGTTATGATCCTTTGGGGCCCTGCAGTGTCATCTGCCTGCTGCAAATCTGTTGACCTATCTAGACCTAACTATAATTAACTTGCATAATGGCTGAAAAAGCAATCCAACTCTGTAGCTTCATTTGCTCTCAAGTCCCCCACTCTTTCAAACAGGTTTCTGCTTCTCCCAAGGCTTTTTAAACAAAGTCTGTGCTTCATCAGATATATTTTGTTGATTCAGAAAGTATGATCCAGGCTAACACCCTGTTTTATTATTTTTTTAATTGAATCAATGTTGAAGATTTGTGTCTTCATCTCACTGAGAGGCTGAAGTTGACAGCTTGCTGCAAATAGCTTTTCCAAAGGACAAGTAATCTATTCTATTTGTGGGTGAAAACAGGACCTTACTTCCAGTCTCTAGATAGCATGCTGAGTTTACTTGTTTTATTAGGTTGCTTTACCTGCTAACATGTAGCAGAGGTTTTCTGTTGATAATTCTCTCCAAGCTTATGACTTCTATGAGGAACCAAGCTTTATTCCTTTGTCATCTCTTCCATTAAATTTGTCAGCCACAAGGTCAACCCACATGCAGCAACTCAATGGCAAAAATTTCCTTGGAGAGTAGAGGACTTTCTGATTTGTAAGCAAAAGATGGGAATCACCTATCTCACATTTTCTGTCTACATAGTGTTCTTATTTTGTGAAGGCCTGGCTCATTCTTTCTGCTTCCCATCTGAGAATGACAGTCATTTATATGCCCTTAATTTTTCAATATTGATACACAGTTTTCCAGAAGGAAACTTACTGAAGTTTTACAAAATCTGTGTGTTTCCACCTTACTACTGAGTTTAACAGTTTTTCAGTCCTCATAGCTGTAGTGTTGCTTGTACATATTTGGATGAGATAATCACTAATAAGAAAATACTTCCTTTTCCCCTGGAGCCTGAGATTTGCAGCAATCGTTTGAGTGGTGTGTTTGACTCCATAGGGATTGCAGCCCACACGTGCCTGCTGCTGGTGGCTCTGGAGCTCATGGGCATTCAGGCCACAGTCATCCTGACATTTCCTGGTGCATACTTGGCTGTTGAAATTTCTGGAGAGTTTTGTTCATTCCACAAATGGACTGCATGAAGAATTTTGTAAACTGTGTTCAGAACAGCTTGTCTAAAATGTGGGAGACTATCAGCTGTTTCTCCTACTTTCCAGTTCTGTACAATCTGCCCTCCTGAGCTGTATGAAATGCAGCCTTCTGGCCTCTCCTCTTACAGCCTCTACAGAGCCCCCTCAGAGTACTGCCTTTTGTTGACATTTTGCAAAGTCTGTCATTGTTCATATTGATGCTGACAGCATTTTGTTACTCTATGCTCCTTCAGCGCTCCTCATTGAAGGTAACAAACTCAAGGGTAAACAACCACTTTTCTTTCTCATAGTAAGCCTTTCCCTGCTACATGGTCTTCAGATGCTAACCATTGTCTCTTTTCTCATCCAGTAGAAACCACTTCCAAGTGCTTGATGTGAGTTACAGTTATGAATAGAGTACATGTTGTCAGTACCCTGAGATACACAAGGCACTGAAACTGGAGACATTTTTCCCAATCTGTAGATCTCCAAACTGTTTCTGGGCTCTCACTAGTTGATACAGGCCAAGGCAGTGATAGGGAACGTGCTAGCTAACAATTTACCTCTGGGGAGAATAGCATGGCAGTGCTTGGATCCATACTATGGCCCTGTTTGGGTTATTGAGATGTAGCCTGTAGGTTAGTCTTTTTACATCTTTACTCTTACCAGAGGATTGTTATTTTCCGGAATATTCAAAATTGTACATGAACTTGTATTTTCTGTCAGCATGTACCTTGAAAATATTTTTCTTATAGTATGACTTCACTGGCTGTTCCCTAAGCAGTTAAGCCTCAAGTCGAGGAGGCCTTAACTTTCTAGGAAGTCTGCTAAAGTTCTTTAAGGAATGAATTTTGAAGTTGTGATCAAAGCTCCTGGGAGAAATACAATATCTCTCCAGCAATATCTCTTGGAGATCTGCAAATTCCTTTGATTTCCTTTCAGTGATGCTGTTCCACAATGGCCTTGTCCTGAGACAGTGCTTGTTGTTGCTACCTGCATGTAACAGATTACTGAGCAAAGTCTGGCTGTCTGTCTTCCAAAATTTCAGTCTGTTCACACCTGTATCTGAAGACTTCTAGACAGGAGAGACAAGAAATACTGCAGGTAGAATGTCTTTATCAACAGTGTTGGCCAGAGGTCACAATCTTGGCAGAATACATTGAGGCAGGCCTTCATGAGAGGTTTTCCTCCTGCTATTGAAGTGTCAGGCATTTCATTTGGTTGATTTCTGCTACATAACTTTAGGATTCCCTTTGCTGTACCATTAAGCCTTCTGCTTCTTCCCACTCTGTACCAGTGCTGGTCTGCCATACCTTCCTAGTGAGATAGGACAAGCTAGAGGACCCCTTTTGTGGAAAGGTAGGCCTCATTATCATCTTAAGGTCTAACGGAGTTTGGGAGGGAAACACATAAACTCCTCCCATTTCAGCCAGTTCTTATCATTGCTGTTAACACTTAGCTGTTGTCTCCTAATCTGGCATTGCTGTTCTGCAGCACAAACTCCTTCCTCTGGTTGTCTGCTGGAGGCCAGTCACATCCCCAGTACCATGAACAATGACTGCCCACCATGCCTCCAAGCCAGCATTACCAAAAGTCAAAAATGCTGAAGCATGTCCTCCCTCCACCCCACCTCACTCTTTGCTTCCGAGGAGCCTTTATATTCTAGATGCAAACCCTGTTTAACGTGAACGTAGCTTCCATAGTGACTCCAGCTGGTTCCTCCCTCTTAGAAATTCTTCTTTGCTAAGACTAAAAATCAAGCAAAAATACCTCCACCTGTCTTCTGCAGCCCATGTCTAATCTCAAACATTTTAAGACCAGCTCTTAAGCAGCAAAATTTTAACTGGGAACATAAATACAAATGAGAAGGCCTAGCATGAGCAGTCCCCCATACACTGTCTGCCATTATAGGTAGTTGTCAGTTTTGTTTTGTCTTCCCTGTTGACCCTGAGCCCAAACTTCTTTTGTGGCTCTCAAAAGAATAACAGAATCTGGCCCACAAAACTTGCAGACCACTGGCTTGCAGGCCATTTGTTATAGATGAGTAGCAGGGTAGTTCAGGAAGTGAAAGATCTCCTGCAGTTGCCCATGCAGAAGTCACAAGATTTAGTAACTCTGCTCTTTTTCTGTCTCTTGTCAATGAGGATTTGCATGGAGTGTGCATGCGTAAAGTTTTCTTCCTTTTTCTTCCCTACCACCAATTTTGGATGGCAGTGAGCAATCTTTGTATAGATGCAACTGGGCTAGCCTTCAGTCAGCCAACTTCAGGAAAATGAGCAGTTGAGGCCCTCCAAAGAAAAATAATGGATTGTCACATCGTCAGCTTCGTCTCTGACATCATCATCACATTTCAGGAGCACAAACTGCATGGCAGGCTGTAAACTAAGTGACCATAGTTACTGTAGCTACATTCTGAGCCCTGAAGATGGGAAGACAGAGTAGTATTCTTAGTGCTGTTTTGCAGAGCTGCTGGGGAGGTTACATTTCACCAGTCTCTCTTATGATGGAGCTAGAGTAATTTGCCCCCTTCAAACTCTGAATGTCATAGTAATTCAGATTGGAATAATGCATTAATCACAATGACTGTAAGATGAAGGGATGTTTTTTTTCAAGCTATACATAGAAAAACCTCATTTTTCATCAGTAATAGGGCATTGTGTGATCCATCTGTTTCTTTGTATATGAAAAGTCTCTGATGATATTATGACAATCTTGTAATGGAACTGGGTCTGTCTATCTAGCTGAGGTACAAGTACAGTGCATCGCTAGTCCTGTCAATAGAATCTGTAGCATTCTCTTGCACGTTGATGGTTTATGCAAATTGAAGTTTGTTGGTAAGTAAATGAACTTCTTTTCAGCATTGAAATTGTAATGTTCTGCTGCCCGTGCTACATGTCTGTTTAGTAAGCAGCCCTGCTGTCCTGAAAAATTCAGAGATAAGAGACAAGTCTTCATAGAGGTGCCATATATTCACTGTATCTTTTAATACCACTAAGTTTGTGCTTTGATGTCACCTAATCATTAGCCCTAAAGCATCTGGAATACTCAAATTCCTTATCTCTGGAATATGGTTTTGCTACGAAATGTGGCAAATACAGGAAACAATTTGTACGGACTGCTAAGATAGGGACAGGCTTGAAGAAGACCCGAGAGCCCTCCTATCTTTTAGA
This sequence comes from Numida meleagris, assembly GCF_002078875.1. Classification (NCBI taxonomy): domain Eukaryota; kingdom Metazoa; phylum Chordata; class Aves; order Galliformes; family Numididae; genus Numida; species Numida meleagris. Next base: position 62,572,178 of record NC_034411.1, read on the forward strand.
AAGCATAGAAAGACCGTTCCTCTCACAAAAATTGTGAGGTGCTCTCAGAGTGGCTATGGTGGTTTGTTTTACAGTTGTCACCAAGCACAGCATGGCAATTCTTGTTTCCGTAGTTGATGGGTCAGCTATATGTAGTGTTTGTATCGCTAAGGTGCTGCTGTATTCTGTTGTAGCATCGTGCCCTCTGGTCTAGTTTGAAGTTTATTGCACCCAAGTTCACGAGTACAGTTGACCTTTTTTTCTTCTAAACAGTGTATCTTCACTTTCTGAACTGGCTTATTACCAGGTGATAACTGGCAATTAGCAGAGTGATTGATGCAGTTTTGCTCACCATGGCAGTAACAGTTTGTTTCTCTCTCTCTTAGCACGTGCTTCTAAAAAGCCTTTGTGCTACTGGTGGATGGCTCCTGGTTATAGCGTGTACCTGATCATACTTTCAATCACTAGCAGGAACAAAGTTTGAAATACTATTATAATACCTTTAGCTCAAGTCAGACATCATTAGCCTACCAGCCTTTCAGCAGATGGCTATGTTAAATGTTTACGGTTAAGAGACATATTGACTTTTGCAATAACACATTAGAATTTGGGTTCCAAAAATTATCAGCTTTCAGTACAATTTGGTCATTCAGCTACCATACATTTTGCTGAGTTGCGATGCAAGAAAGAAACGTACACATTATATTCACATCAGGTCTTTCCTTTGCAATTTGAAAATATATATTATAATTAAAGACAATTGCACTAATGATGTGAAAAAGAAATGCTAACTGACTGGGACATCTTCATCCCTATTAGAGAATGCAGAAAAAGAGAAAGCATTCTATTTTTATTCAGATCTATTCTGTCAAGTCATCGTGAAATTTATCTGTTTTAAGGGCCTGGAACCTACAGGGGTTCACAGTTTGTGTGCTTACTAGTAACCAGCAGAACAATATTTCTGTAATCTGACATGACAGATTACAATTTTAAATGCATATATAGTCACAGTAAACCTATAAGACTGACAAGGATTGGAACGAATAACTAAATTGTTAGTGTCATAACAATGTCTTAAGTTTTTACAATTCACTGCCTCATTCCTTTTGATCTTCAAGGGTGCCTCAGGTAATAGGGAACATTTCACTCTAAGAGCTTCAGGATAGGCAGTGTATTCTTGAGTGTGTAGTGCCTGCTACAGAAGGGTTTGAATCTTTATGCCAGTACATTGTTGCCTTAAAGGGTAACAAAAAACTGAAATATTTTAAATTCCAGATGTTTCAAAAAACTGAAAGAAAACATCTCAACTCCTTACTACAAATTAAAAACACAACAAGAACAAGCATAATTGAAAAATCAATGTATGAAGCAGCAACTGCGCATAATGATCTTGCAGAAGAGCAGTTTTTTGGGGGTGCTCATGCTATTCCTTTTGACATTTAAATTGTCTAATAATTGCTTGAATCTTTTCAACCAACTATGTATACCATTCAGTGTCTGCAAAAGGGTTTTTTCATGAAATACCCACCTAAATCCATATGAAATGTTGTCGTCAAAAAAAACCCCACTGTTTAACTAGCAACAGGAGATTAAGAAAAAAGAAGTCTTAAAACTGAAGATAGCAGATGGTAAATCTCAAATTGCATGCTTTAAGTAACAAGTATGTGCCTTGAAATGAAAAGAAGCTTGCACCTAAAATTAAACTGTGCTGTCCACTTCCACAGAAAGTGGACACAGACAGGGGCTTTTTTTTTTTTTTAAGAAGCAAACACTTGTCTTTCCTCTTCCTCTAAGAACAGCTTTGCTCTTCAGGTATTATGAAAGGGCACTTCATATTTAGTGATCTGGATATCAGAGATGAGGACACAGCATAGCATTATTGCTTCATTTTGCCTGAATGTTTCCAGTCTGAGGTGTTTTTTTTGCTTTCAACAGTGTTTACAGAGTAAAGGGGAGGGGGGGAGGAATACGCATACTTTAATAAGGTTTGGTTTAGACCAGAGTAACAAGTTAGAGAAAGAAAGCAATTACTTAAAAATAGTTGTATTTATATTCCACAATTTGCTCAAATACTGTTTTTTGGGTTTTTTTTTTGTTTTTTATAAACTTTCTACAGGATGCTTTAAAACAAGTTCTTCACATTGCTTGTCAACTATATACTTAGGGAAATTGAGGGAAATAGTTCTGGTTGTTTTTACAGTTTAATACATGTACAGTACCAAAACGATGGAGGTTAGTCACATGCAGTCCATATGAGATTCTAACATAACATTTAATGAATTTTCTGATGTTGACCATCCCTTTGATGCTGAAGGTAATGCATCTGTAGAAAGCAGTGACTGTAGATTTGGGTTACTGCTCTCTGCATCTTCCAGTTTTTCAGTGTTGTCCTCCCAGTTAATGTGGAATCTTGTGACTCTGGGATTAGATGCCAAAATATTCCTTTGAAGCTGGGTGGGAAGAAAAGATATGGATTATATAGTGTTTACGTCTCTAATCAACATTCACATGCAGATAAGTTTTTTTCCTTTTACTCCCATAGCCATGTACACGTAAAATAATTTGTTGATGTAATTGTGAATCCATAGCTACTACACATGGATAAAAACACACAAATACACCACTAGTCCATTTACTTTAATATCCTATCCAGCAAAATAAAAGCATCCTCTCAAGAAAGCAGTTAAGTGTTCTGTGAATTCAAGACTATACAACTTTGCAAGTAAAGTGCACTTTAGGCAGTGTTTAATAAAGCAAATAACTACCCCTACAAGAATTCTGTGGGCCACATGACTTGATGAAATTCTGCATCGATTTTGTGGTGTTTGCCATAATTTTACTGCTTCCATCAACTGTTTCTCCTCATCTAAGAGGAAAGCTTTTCCTTATATTAAATGGCTATGCTTTAGATTCGTCTTAAAGTGAAAAAACATTACTCTGACCTGCCTAGACACTTGTCATATTTTATTCTTATCGCTGGCCCTCATTTGTCTTTGAAGAAGTGTTACGTTTATTTATGTATGCAGCAAGAGTGTTCATCTTCTCTGAATCTTCCACTGTTTTCTAAATAATACAGTCAACTCTGAAGGATTGCAAATTATCACAACTGACCCCTTATCTCATTAAAGTTAAAAGTGGTCACAGAAAAAGTCTGCCTTGTTAGTAATGTTGATTTTATTCCTTGAGGAAGTGCTCTTTTAAAAATATTTCCCCACCCCTTACACAAACTTAAGGCAACCTGGTAGGTCTACTTCCCATGAACAACAGATGTGTTAATGACCTTATGTTCTTCTTGCATGTTTAAGTTCTGCCCTGAAGTCATATTAAGACTTTTTTTGTACAAATACACAATAGCTTTTGCTGGGCTTTTTTTCCCCCCCCACAGAAGCAGTTTTTATATTAGAAAAAAACAGAATTATGTTAAGTAGTTCTAGGCATTTCTAAATTCAATTGCTTAAAGAAAGTTATTCTAGCATTCACACCACAAATAACAAGAGTATGATTTCAACAACACAATAAAGATTTTAAGTCTGAGAATCAAAAATTAACAGTAATCATGAATTTTGAGAACATTCTAAGCATCTGATCCTTAAAGATTAAGTTAAGCACAGAAAATCATTAGCAACTTTTAAAAACCAGTTTACATAGCAATTTAGTATGCAATTAGTTATATTATAAATAATTATATATTATAATAATATTATATATTATTATTATTAGCAATTTAGTTACATTTGACGATCCATTTCAGGCTATGGGGATTATATGTGTACTAGTCATTACAATACATACATTATTCCACTCAGTTCTTGATACATCTAGTTGTATAATTTATGCAAACTTGAGAAACAGCCAAATTTTTTTTTTTAATCATGACCTCTGTGGACGAGTGTGTACACCAGCTTTCATAAAGAGAAAACCCCAATTCCACAAGATCCTCCACTAAAGCAAGCCAGGACACAGTACAGAACCTAGCATCTTTGTCTATGCAGAAGAACTGCTGTACTATTCCACAGGAGTTGGACTGACTAGTTTTTGATGTTTAACTGGCCTTTCTCCTCCAAATAATTCTGTTTCACATCTCGTTAATTCTACTCCTGGTTCAGTTTTTAGCATGAAAGTAACTATGTTTTTAAAGTTGAAATATAAACTTCTTGACCATGTTGTCCATTTATTGAATAGTCATCCAACCTGCTCCTACCAGGCTACCCATCTTCACTCTTTTTATAGAGAAGTTGTTCTTCAGTTTCTGTTTTGCAGAAAATCAGAATAGTTACGTAGGGACTGTGCTGAATTAACACTTCAATTTCAGTTCCTAATTGCCTGTGCTGTAAAAACGTTATTTTTCTGAAGAACAGAGCCACTTTGTCAACAGTGGTACAGATAGAGAGAACCCAGTCTATTTCATTTGGTCATGTAAACTCATACTGACATCCAAAGAAAGCTTCAAATTGTCAGACACTGACACATTGTCAGATTTCTGAATGCTCTCCAAATTTATGTCAGCTACATGGTACTTCTAGTTTGTCCCCCAAAATCTTTTTGCGTAATTCAATGTAATTTATGGAATCATTTGGAGTTTGCTTCTTAAAAACATCCTTTATAAGCCTACAATTGATAGACTAGAACTGAACGTGCCTTACCTTAGAAAAGTCTGGTTTTACTGGTGGATTCTCTCTCAGTTCTGTTTCGGTATATTCGTTGTTTACGTAGTAGCCTACTCTAATAAATTCTTGACCTCGATAGGTGCATGTAATTAGCACAACTGTTACACCTACTGCATCTGCATCTGGAATAAGCCCCGGGTTAGGTGCATCAGCCTAGATGTGAAAGGGAAAGATATATTAAAATAAAATCAACACCATATTCCTATCTAGCAGGGCAATCTCAAGTAGCATGTCCCAGCAGCTGAAAAGAGATTGTATGCAAATTTAAAATGTTTCTTTCAAGTTAGCCAGAAAGCATACTTGCTTTTATAAAAACATCAACCCTGGATTTAGGGTAGTATCCTCTAGAGACAGAATTACTTACAATAGAGTAATTTTGCGTGCTGACATTTCTCCAGGGTGATTAGACAGCTTTGATCCAAAACTGCTTTTAAATACATAATTAGTTGAGCTGTTGTTTGAACAAGCATGCCAATACCTCTCTAATTCTACAGTGCCGTTATTCTCTAGCCCACCTTAGTAATTCAGTAAAAGTATTTCTTTCCATACCTCTTAGGTTGACTTGATCTGTACTCACTTGTAACATGACTAAGCCCTTAAAAATACAGACTGTAGTTTATATTTCACCAAGAGCAGGGACAGGCTACAGTGAGGTCTGGGCTGTCCCACAAATGTCTAGGAAAGGAATAAACTGCTACGTCTCTCATCTGCTTCCACATGCCTACATTTCTTAAAATGCATGCAGTTAAATGCACTGACCACTGTGGGACATCAGATGTTTTCAACCAGCATACAGTACTAATAAGCAACTCACCCAATCTTCCTTAGCATCCTTACTTTCTGTAGCACTGTAATTATTAATAATCAATAAAGACTACTTCATAAAATGCGGCTTATACTCATCTCTTAAAATGCTTTCTAACTAAACATTTGTTGATAAAATGTGGTACCTCCTTCTGCTCTAAAATTTAGAGTAACCGCAACTTAAGAATAAATGAAAAAGGACTCGCTTACAAGTTGACATGACAAGTCCAAAGCTAATAATGAACACTTTTGTTCTGAGTGTAAATTAGTATTAATCACTATGTTAGAATAGATCAGGTGTATTGAATCCTGCCTTAGGACAGAGGATGAACGGGATTAATTTTTGCTATCTCTCTCATCCCTGTTTTTCTCTAGTATTTATATGCTCTAGCACTGTGAAATTCAGGAACTAGCAGTCATGCATCATTGCCTTCTCCTCTATGCTACTTCAATTCTGAGCCTTCAAACCTGTCTGGCTTTTCATAAGAAGCTGCAGGCACTTTACAGAACAATTAAATGAATTGGACCTCTTGGGTATATATACGCCAGAGTGGAGTGGAATGCAACCAGGGAATTGGGTAGACTCCTCCAGCCCTGAAGGGAGCACACAATGACCAAATGAGTTTACAGCTTGTCCAGGGGCATGGCCAAGGAAAAGGAGAAGTGTAGAGGCTACAAGAAAACACAAGAACTGCCAATATATGAAGCCACTACATTCAGTCATCTTTCTTAGTGCCCAGGGCCATGTGATTACCTGAAATTCCACAGTGGGCAATTATAGAATACTACACTGCAAAAGTACACTCTTCCATTTAACTCCCTATGAAAAACTCAGCTCATACCTAACATGGGATTTCAGCTCTTCCTGACTCCCACTGGCATTTCATGTCCCATAATATGCTATGATACAGCTGCAAACCTGCAGAAATACTGTTCTAATCCCACCTATCTACTGAGCACTGTTTTGTTGAGTGGCAAAGACATTGAACATGGTTTAAAAAAATGGTTGCCTTTTCTCAAAGGTTTAACTCCCTTCCTTGGACATAAAGCCTCCCGATTCCCTAGGAAACAGGTAACCATGCACAGGAATACATGAGTGGTTGCAAACAGATGTTGTGGTAGCCAAAAGAGGCAGCAAGATTAAACTTCCACATAAAAATCAGTCTTAACATGCCATTCTCACACTAATATTAAGGATTTTATGAAATCACTCAACACATACATTGTCCTGAATTATCTTGCTTTTCCACATAAGACAGATATGCATGTAGCTATTACTAGAGAGTAGCTAAATTAGCGTACAGTCGAATCTCCCCGTAAGATTATAAATCATTTATATTCTCCAAAAGAATTTATTGCAAATCCCTAAATGCACAGAGAGAAGGTATCAGGGTTCATTACCTCTGTCTTGGTATTTCAATCTAAACAAGCCAGGCAGTGCACCTTTAATACTGAAATCTTTTAAAATTTTTTACAAAGTTGATTGTCTAAGTGTGAGAAGCTAAATAGTTTTCCATCCTTCTGTATATAAGACTAACATGCCAGCCTGATACACAGCTCTTTTTTCACAAAGGAAGTTTTATCATCCTCGGTATTACATTTGTGTGACACTCCATTTTATTTGCTATTTTGGCAATTTCTGCATTTAGAAAAGTCTACAGCATATTATTAGCTGAAAATTTTATGCGTTTCTGCAAAGGTCCTTTTCCTGTGTCATCTCTGATGAATACCACTTCTTTGGTTTATATTATATGCTTCCTGCAGCTCTGCATTGCGCCCTATTCTGCCCTTCCTGTGTTCTCTTCATCTCCTGGGCAGTTTTAGTTTGGTGAATAAAGTAGCTTTAGTCATCAGCAGTTTGGTTCTTGGTAGTCTCTTACGTAAACATTAGCCAAGTCCTACCCTCCCCTGAAATCCAGTGCTTTTGAAGACTAATGTACTTAGACCAACACTAATTCAATTAGAAATAAAAGGGACACTTTATAACAACACACCAAGAGTACTCAGTCTCTTACCAGACCTATTCATATCATAACATTCATATCCATTTAAAATGGAAAGGAGTCCATTCTACAGGAACTGCAAGACCAGTAAATTCAATTTTCCAGGCCCTCCGATATGACACAACCAAAATATGGCTTTTTAGGCACCTGCTTCCTGCTCCTTCCCATTGCTGTCAGTGATGACTCTCCATAACTTGACTGAAAATAGTGTATTATTTAAATTTGAAATGCAAGCGCTAGCTGATATCTCTGGATATAGTGCTACAAGAGAATCCCTTTTGAGAGTAACAGAGGATCACCTATATCTGACCAATGAATGCCATAAGATAAAACACCTCAATAATGGAAGAACTATTGATAAATGATGCATTTGTTACATAGCATCTTCATTTTTAGAGTGGAAGAAATTAGGGCCAAGCTCCAAAACAAAACAGAAATGTTTCAGGACACATGCACATATCTGGTTAATAAACATAGCCTCCAACCCAACCTCATTCCTTCAGTGTGTCCTGGAAGGCAGGGAAAAAAATAATAATAATAATAATTCCTTATTTGAAAGTTTCAGAACCTGAGATTTTCAAGTAATTGGGACTTCCACTATGAATCAAGATACCTCACAAACTTTGCTACCGTTTTGAAAGTTACAGTAATCAATAAGTAAGAAAGTGTATTCATTAGATTCTTTTCGAAAACGCTTGTACTGCATTTGCCATAAAATAGTTAAGTGAATTTGTAGTATTTGGGAAAATAGCGATGTTCTTAAACAAGAAGTATTCTCACTTTCAGTCTGATTTTTCTCTGGATGGATTTTGCTCTCAGTTTACAAGACAAGCGTGTATTTATTTAATAAAGAGAGGAAAAAAATTGAGCTAAGTCAGAGTTTTTATTGTGAAGATCCATAAAAGTTTAGGGAAGTTTGCATTGTTTTTTTTCCCCTCACTGATCTAACCAGAATAGGACATTAAGCCACCTTAGGGCTCCTCTATTTTCCTTCCCTCAATTATTCCTTCTTAGTTACTTCTGGCTTCAGCAGCAGTATTTCATAAGATTGTCCCATGCTTCAGAGTTTGGGAGACAATCTCTACCTACCACTGGAACTTTGTCTTATTTTACAAATTGCTATTTTGTGTTGTGACTTAGCATGCTTACCCATCGTGTTCAAGCATTATGGTTGATCATCTACCCTGCCAGACAACTGAACTCATCTGTTCTGGCTGAGTTTCACTATGCATTTTTTTTGCCTTCTCCTAAATCACAGAATGGCTTGAGTTGAAAGGGACCTCAAGGATCATTAAGCTCCAACCCCCTTGCCGCAGGCAGAGCTGCCAACCTCCATATCTAATACCAGACCAGGCTGCCCAGGGCCCCATCCAACCTGGCCTTGAACACCTCCAGGGACAGGGCATCCACAACCTCTCTGGGCAGCTTGTTCCAGCACCTTACCACTCTCTTGGTAAAGAACTTCCCCCTGATATCCAACCTAAATCTTCCCTCCTTCACCTTAAAACCATTTCCCCTTGTCCTGCCATTATCTACCCTTGTAAAGAGTTGACTCCCCCCTGTTTGTAGGCTCCCTTCAGGTCCTGGAAGGCTGCAATGAGGTCACCCCACAGCCTTCTCTTCTCCAGGCTGAACAAGCCCAGCTCCCTCAGCCTGTCTTCATAGGGGAGGTGCTCCAGTCCTCTGATCATCTTTGTGGCCTTCCTCTGGACCCTCTCCAACAGCTCCCTGTCCTTCTCGCATTGCGGGCCCCAGACCTGGATGCAGTACTCCAGCTGGGGCCTCACAAGGGCAGAGTAGAGAGGGACAATCACCTCCCTCTCACTTCTGGACACCCCTCTTCTGATAGAGCCCAGGATACCATTTGCTTTCTGAGCTGCAAGAGCACACTGCTGGCTCATATTCAGTTTTTCATCCACCAGGACCCCCAGGTCCTTCTCTGCAGGGCTACTCTCAAGGATTGCTCCTCCCAGTCTGTGTGTATGCCTAGGATTCCTCCAGCCCAAGTGCAAAACCTTGCACTTTGCTGTGTTGAACCTCATTAGATTCACCTGGGCACACCTTTTGGGTCTGTTGAGGTAATAATGTATGTTAACCTAGTGCACCTAATTGTCTGAAGCAGCCACTAACTGCCATACAGTTAAGCCCAATACTTCCAGTTACTGAGTGGTCTAGAATAGATTTATAAACTGATCTAGTCAAAATCCCTTGGCAGGCTGATCTAGTGAGTTGCAACGCTGCTCACAGCATGTGGTTGAAACTTGGTGGGTTTAAGTCCCTTGCAGCCCAAGACGTTCTGTCCTACACTGATACTAAGAATGAAAATATTACTATGGAAATATTGGGGGCAAAATATCAGCTAATGAACAAACCTTAAACTAAGGTGTATCGTACCTGAAGAGCTGACTGAAAAATTGTCAAGCTTACTATTACTTTTCAAGTGCCTCTTAGTGTGATACAGTCATCTTCAAAGATCAAAATAACATAACTCTTTCAGAAACAGTTAATTCAAACTTACCTGAAATACAAACATGTGTCTGCCTGCAGGAACAGGTCCTACTAAAACAGAGTCTAACACTTGGTCATACTCTTCACTTTCAGCTGAACCCACATAAATTATCTTCCATTCCAAATCTGCAGGAGAACAAAAATTAAATAACAAATATTATTTATCATTATAGTTAAGGGTCTTCCACTCTTGATTGTCTATGACTTTGCTTAGCTTAAAATTGCTTTTTTTGGCAACTGGCATAAAAGAATAAGGACTTGACTTCATCAGGGAAATTTCCTGATGCTCACCCCAGTCCTCATGAACTAGACATCCCACCATCTTTCTCCAGTCAGTCAGTACTGCAGGAGTCCCATTATTTTCATAGGTTAAGTTGTGATTCTCCTACAGCAGGTAGGGCCCATTTACTTGCTGGGAGCTGTGATCAGAATTTCCTCAGTCTGCAGGAATGTCTCCAGCATTTAGGATTGCAACTGTTTTTCCTCATTAATGAAATCTTAACTGGTCATACAGCACAGCACAGCTGGCCAGGTTCTGCATCAGAGGTTCTGTTTACTCCATCAGCACCTGGTGTTAGCTACTTGGGTTCTGCAGGCATTCACTAGGTCAGCTGATGACCTCTTGTTGGAGTCTATGCAATTTGCTATGTACAAGGACTGAGGACTTATAGGTTGGATCACTTAAGGTTATCATACCATCACTCACTGTTATTCCAGGAAAACAAAGTCATTCTAAACCAGTAATATTTAGTACTGAAAAAAAGCCCTTTGAAAGATAACTTATACCTTTGAAAGGTTGATCTGATACTGCTGAGGAATGTTGCTATGGAAAAATTTAAAAATGGGGGGGAAGTGAACTCAATGAATTTAGTTTTAGGACCAGTGGTAGGGCAGAACTGACTGTAAACAGCAGAGCAGACATTAGCATACGAATGCTAAGGAAATGACAGCAATTTGTTCTTTTGGAAAAGCCGTTTAACTTCATTTTTAAACGTGAAAGATAGCAGTGCTTACCCTAACTGTATCCGGTAGTCTAACCTGCATCAGATAGGGGAAGGGAACTGAGGATTTTGAACTGGGCCACCCCTAGTTCTCAGCCTGACTGTCCAGATTAACCGCAGTGTAAATGCACACAGTGAGGAGCAGTCACACAACCCGAGGAAAGGCACGGTGATACTTTGTGCCCGCTCTGTTGAGGGCACTGCTTCGTGCTGCTTGGGGGTGAGGGGTCAGGTGCTGCTGTCCTGAGTGAGCCCTGACTGCCCGAGGCAGGGAGGCACAGCCAGCAGCCTCAGGCTGGGCACGGAGCTCCCTGGTGTGGGCCACTCATACTGAGATGCTCATCAGTTTTAGGATGGGTGGCAGAGGCCTGGATGGAACCCCACAGGCAGACAGGACTTTCTCAAAGTTACCGCCAGCACCGCCAACCCTCTGTACAGTGGCAGGAGCCCATGCCGAGCGCTGAGGGAGGCAAACTGAGCGACAGCAACAGGAACCTCCCGTTCTCCATCACCATGAGTTTCCCTCTCCACCTCCCGCTGCCTGCCCGGGTTCCCTGGCGAGCAGGCGGCACTGGGCCCTAGCGGGGCCGGGCTGGCAGCGGCACCTGCTCTCAGGTAGCCCCGGCGGCGCGGCCTCCAGCTCCCGCTCGGTACCGCCGCGCAGCCCGCAGTCCGCGTCTTCCTTCGCCGTGCGCCGCCGCGTTCGAATCTCCCGCCCGGGGGTTCCCGCGCGGACTCTCGGGGCGCCTCCCGCGGAGAGAC